>NC_057806.1:385450152-385750152 GCF_018294505.1 Triticum aestivum | reverse complement strand
GATCTGATCGCAGGAACTTGATTTTCCTGTCACGTTGATTCTCAACCTCACTCTGAAATTCCTTGAACTTTTCAAAGGTCTCAGACTTGTGTTTCATTAAGTAGACATACCCATATCTACTCAAGTCATCAGTGAGGGTGAGAACATAACGATAGCCACCGCGAGCCTCAACACTCATTGGACCACACACATCAGTATGTATGATTTCCAATAAGTTGGTTGCTCGCTCCATTGTTCCTGAGAACAGAGTCTTGGTCATTTTACCCATGAGGCATGGTTCGCACGTGTCAAACGATTCGTAATCAAGAGACTCTAAAAGTCCATCAGCATGGAGCTTCTTCATGCGTTTGACACCTATGTGACCAAGGCGGCAGTGCCACAAGTATGTGGGACTATCATTATCAATCTTACATCTTTTGGTACTCACACTATGAACATGTGTAGCATTACGCTCGAGATTCATTAAGAATAAACCATTCACCATCGAAGCATGACCATAAAACATATCTCTCATATAAATAGAACAACCATTATTCTCGGATTTAAATGAGTAGCCATCTCGAATTAAACGAGATCCTGATACAATGTTCATGCTCAAAGCTGGCACTAAATAACAATTATTAAGGTTTAAAACTAATCCCGAAGGTAAATGTAGAGGTAGCGTGCCGACGGCGATCACATTGACCTTGGAACCATTCCCGACGCGCATCGTCACCTCGTCCTTCGCCAGTCTCCGCTTATTCCGCAGCTCCTGTTTTGAGTTACAAATGTGAGCAACCGCACCGGTATCAAATACCCAGGAGCTACTATGAGTACTGGTAAGGTACACATCAATTACATGTATATCACATATACCTTTCCTGATGCCAGCCTTCTTGTCCGCTAAGTATTTGGGGCAGTTCTGTTTCCAGTGACCACTTCCCTTGCAATAAAAGCACTCAGTCTCGGGCTTGGGTCCATTCTTTGGCTTCTTCCCGGCAGCTTGCTTGCCGGGCGCGGCAACTCCCTTGCCGTCCTTCTTGAAGGCTTTCTTACCCTTGCCCTTCTTGAACTTAGTGGTTTTATTCACCATCAACACTTGATGTTCCTTTTTGACTTCTATCTCTGCTGATTTCAGCATTGCAAATACTTCAGGAATGGTCTTTTCCATCCCCTGCATATTAAAGTTCATCACAAAGCTCTTGTAGCTCGGTGGAAGCGACTGAAGGATTCTGTCAATGACCGCGTCATCCGGGAGATTAACTCCCAGCTGAGTCAAGCGGTTATGCAACCCAGACATAGTGAGTATGTGCTCACTGACAAAACTGTTTTCCTCCATCTTACAGCTGAAGAACTTGTCGGAGACTTGATATCTCTCGACCCGGGCATGAGCTTGAAAAACCATTTTCAGCTCTTCGAACATCTCATATGCTCCGTGTCTCTCAAAATGCTTTTGGAGCCCCGGCTCTAAGCTGTAAAGCATGCCGCACTGAACGAGGGAGTAGTCATCGGTACGTGCCTGCCAAGCGTTCATAACGTCTTGTTCTGCAGGGAGAACAGGTGCGTCACCTAGCGGTGCTTGTAGGACATAATCTTTCTTGGCAGCTATGAGGATGATCCTCAGGTTCCGGACCCAGTCCGTGTAGTTGCTGCCATCGTCTTTCAGCTTGGTTTTCTCTAGGAACGCATTGAAGTTGAGGACTACGTTGGCCATTTGATCTACAAGACATATTGTAAAAAAAATTTAGACTAAGTTCATGATAATTAAGTTCATCTAATCAAATTATTCAATGAACTCCCACTTAGATAGACATCCCTCCAGTAATCTAAGTATAACATGATCCGAATTAACTAGGCCGTGTCCGATCATCACGTGAGACGGACTAGTCAACATCGGTGAACATATTCATGTTGATCGTATCTTCTATACGACTCATGCTCGACCTTTCGGTCTTCTGTGTTCTGAGGCCATGTCTGCACATGCTAGGCTCGTCAAGTCAACCTAAGTGTTTGCATGTGTAAATCTGTCTTACACCCGTTGTATGTGAACGTTGGAATCTAACACCCGATCATCACGTGGTGCTTCGAAACAACGAACTGTCGCAACGGTGCACAGTTAGGGGGAACACTTTCTTGAAATTATTATAAGGGATCATCTTATTTACTACCATCGTTCTAAGTAAACAAGATGCAGAAACATGATAAACATCACATGCAATCAAATAATAATAGTGACATGATATGACCAATATCACATAGCTCCTTTGATCTCCATCCTGGGGCTCCATGATCATCTTGTCACCGGCATGACACCATGATCTCCATCATCGTGTCTCCATGAAGTTGCTCGCCAACTATTACTTCTACTACTACGGCTAACGCGTTTAGCAATAAAGTAAAGTAATTTACATGGCGTTTCTCAATGACACGCAGGTCATACAAAAAATAAAGACAACTCCTATGGCTCCTGCCAGTTGTCATACTCATCGACATGCAAGTCGTGATTTCTATTACAATAGCATGAACATCTCATACATCTCATATATATCATTCATCATTCATCACAACTTTGGCCATATCACATCACAGAACACTTGCTGCAAAAACAAGTTAGACGTCCTCTAATTGTTGTTGCAAGTTTTTTACGTGGCTGCAATAGGGTTCTAGCAAGAACGTTTTCTTACCTACGTGAAAGCCACAATGTGATTTGTCAACTTTTATTTACCCTTCATAAGGACCCTTTTCATCGAATTCGCTCCAAGTAAAGTGGGAGAGACAGACACCCGCCAGCCACCTTATGCAACTTGTGCATGTTAGTCGGTGGAACCGGTCTCACGTAAGCGTACGTGTAAGGTTGGTCCGGGCCGCTTCATCCCACAATACTGCTGAAGCAAGATAAGACTAGTAGCGGCAAGAAAGTTGACAACATCTACGCCCACAACAAATTGTGTTCTACTCGTGCAAAGAGAACTACGCATAGACCTAGCTCTGATACCACTGTTGGGGAACGTTGCAGAAAACAAAAATTTTCCTACGGTTTCACCAAGATCCATCTAGGAGTTCATCTAGCAACGAGTGATTGGATTGCATCTACATACCTTTGTAGATCACGTGCGGAAGCGTTCAAAGAACGGGGATGAGGAAGTCGTACTCGACGTGATCCAAATCACCGGAGATCCTAGCGCCGAACGGACGGCACCTCCGCGTTCAACACACGTACGGTCAGCATAACGTCTCCTCCTTCTTGATCCAGCAAGGGGGAAAGGAGAGGTTGAGGAAGATGGCTCCAGCAGCAGCACGACGGTGTGGTGGTGATGGAGCTGCAGTACTCCGGCAGGGCTTCGCCAAGCTCTATGGAGGAGGTGGATGTGTTGGAGAGGGAGAGGGAGGCACCAAAGGCAAAGGTGAGAGGTCCTCCATCCCCCCCACTATATATAGGGGGGCCTAGGGGGGGGCGCCGGCCCTAGGAGATGCAATCTCCTAGGGGGGCAGCGGCCAAGGGGTGGGGGGCTTGCCCCCCAAGCAAGGGGGCGCCCCCCCTTTAGGGTTTCCCCCACCCTAGGCGCATGGGCCCTAGGGGAAGTGGCGCCCCAGACCACTTTGGGCTGGATCCCTTCCCACTTTAGCCCATGGGGCCCTCCGGGATAGGTGGCCCCACCTGGTGGACCCCCAGGACCCTTCCGGTGGTCCCGGTACAATACCGGTGACCCCGAAACTTGTCCCGACGGCCGAAATAGCACTTTCTGTATATAATTCTTTACCTCCGGACCATTCCGGAACTCCTCGTGACGTCCAGGATCTCATCCGGGACTCCGAACAACATTCGGGTTACTGCATATACATATCCCTACAACCCTAGCGTCACCGAACCTTAAGTGTGTAGACCCTACGGGTTCGGGAGACATGTAGACATGACCGAGATCGCTCTCCGGTCAATAACCAACAGCGGGATCTGGATACCCATGTTGGCTCCCACATGCTCCTCGATGATCTCATCGGATGAACCACGATGTCGAGGATTCAAGCAACCCTGTATACAATTCCCTTCGTCAATCGGTATGTTACTTGCCCGAGATTCGATCGTCGGTATCCCAATACCTCGTTCAATCTCGTTACCGGTAAGTCACTTTACTCATACCGTAATGCATGATCCCGTGACCAGACACTTGGTCACTTTGAGCTCATTATGATGATGCATTACCGAGTGGGCCCAGTGATACCTCTCCATCATACGGAGTGACAAATCCCAGTCTTGATCCGTGTCAACCCAACAGACACTTTCGGAGATACCCGTAGTATACCTTTATAGTCACCCAGTTACGTTGTGACGTTTGGTACACCCAAAGCACTCCTACGGTATCCGGGAGTTACACGATCTCATGGTCTAAGGAAAAGATACTTGACATTGGAAAACTCTAGCAAACGAACTATACGATCTTGTGCTATGTTTAGGATTGGGTCTTGTCCATCACATCATTCTCCTAATGATGTGATCTCGTTATCAATGACATCCAATGTCCATAGTCAGGAAACCATGACTATCTGTTGATCAATGAGCTAGTCAACTAGAGGCTTACTAGGGACATGTTGGTGTCTATTATTCACACATGTATTACGATTTCCGGATAACACAATTATAGCATGAATAAAGACAATTATCATGAACAAGGAAATATAATAATAATGATTTTATTATTGCCTCTAGGGCATATTTCCAACAATGCTTTGATTGCTCTGTTATTTATTGTGTTTCCCCTCCGTTACTTCTTTCCGGTAGACCCCGAGACTGCCGGCGACCCCAGTTCGACTACGGTGTTGACGACCCCTCCTTCTTGCCAGAGCAACCAGGCAAGCCCCCCCTTGATCACTAGATATCGCCTATTCTTCTCCCTACTGCTTGCATTAGAGTAGTGTAGCATGTTACTGCTTTTCGTTAATCCTATCCTGATGCATAGCCTGCCTTTGCTACTACTGTTGTTACCTTTACCTGCAATCCTAAATGTTTAGTATAGGATGCTAGTATTCCATCAGTGGCCCTACATTCTTGTCCGTCTGCCATGCTATACTATCAGGTCGTGATCACTCGGGAGGTGATCACGGGTATATACTTATATACATAATATGTGATACTTGGTGACTAAAGTCGGGTCGGCTCGTAGAGTACCCGCGAGTGATTCCGGTGTGGGGGCTGAAAGGACAAGTGGTTCCATCCCGGTAGTGGTGGGCCTGGGTTCTCGACGGCCCCCAACTGTTACTTTGTGGCGGAGCGACAGGGCAGGTTGAGACCACCTAGGAGAGAGGTGGGCCTGGCCCTGGTCGACATTTGTGGTTACATCAATTAACACGCTTAACGAGATTTTGGTATTTGATCTGAGTCTGGCCACTGGCCTATACGCACTAACCAACTACACGGGAACAGTTATGGGCACTCGACGTCGTGGTATCAGCCGAAGCTTCTTGACGTCAGCGACTGAGCGGCGCGTGTCGGGTGGGACCGCGTAACACAACTTCCTTTGTAATGGAGGTTGCTAGATCTGCTCACCGGCCGTGTACGCAACGTGCAGGTGTGCAATGGGCGATGGGCCCAGACCCCTGCGCGCATAGGATTTAGACCGGTGTGCTGACCTCTCTGTTGTGCCTAGGTAGGGTTGCGATGTGTTGATCTTCCGAGGCCGGGCATGACCCAGGAAAGTGTGTCCGGCCAGAGGGATCGAGCGTGTTGGGTTATGTGGTGCACTCCTGCAGGGAAGTTGATCTATTCGAATAGCCGTGTCCCTCGATAAAAGGACAACCCGGAGTTGTACCTTGACCTTATGACAACTAGAACCGGATACTTAATAAAATACACCATTTCAAGTGCCAGATACAACGCGGTGATCGCTCTCTCACATGGCGACGAGAAGAGCATCACCGGGTAGGATTATGCTATGCGATGATACTTGGTGAACTTACCATTACTCTCTTCTACATGCTGCAAGATGGAGGCTGCCAGAAACGCAGTCTTCGACAGGACTAGCTACCCCCCCTCTTAGTCTGGCATACTGCAGTTCAGTCCACCGATATTGCCCCTTTACACTGATACACATGCATATTTAGTGTAGATCCTTACTTGCGAGTACTTTGGATGAGTACTCATGGTTGATTTTCTCTCTTTTCCCCGCTTTCCGTTCTTCTCAGTTGTCGCAACCAGATGCTGGAGCCCGGGAGTCAGACGCCACCTTAGACTACTCCTACTACACCGAGGGTGCCTACTACTACGTGCAGGCCGACGCCAACGACCAGGAGTAGTTTAGGAGGATCCCAGGCAAGAGGCATGCGCCTCTTTCGATCTGTATCTCACTTTGTGCTAGCCATCTTATGGCAACTTATTTAACTTATGTCTGTACTCACATATTATTGTTTTCGCTGACTCTTGTGTATGCGAGCCCTCGAGGTCTCTGGCTTGTAATATAAAACCTGTATTATTTTAATTTGTGTCTAGAGTTGTGTTGTGATATCTTACCGTGAGTCCTAGATTTTGATCGTACATATTTGCGTATATGATAGTGTACGGTCAAATCAGTGGCGTCACATTTAAACAAGTTTTGTGTACCACACATTATACATGCATGTTTAGACGATCGTGTACAATGACTACGGGCTTGTTTGGTTGCTGCCCTCGAGCGAAACAGCCTGGCCTGGTGCTTGCCTCAGAGCTGCCTATACATTGTTTGGTTGGTGTCCTGAATATCAGACAGTAGCCTGGCCTGGGAAAGTACAGCGCGTCATTAGCCTGGGTTGTTACATCTCACACGGTTCGGGCCAAATGTCGCGGTGGTTGTACCCGGAAAGTGCAAATTGAGGACGGTGACCGCGGAGGACTTAAAAAAAAAACATATTTCCATGTTGCGAAAAAACCCAAAAAAGCTGTACATACACGAATACATATATAGCACGCTCAAGGAAATTTTCATAACAATATACTTTCATACATGATTTTATGCAGCTACCAAATCATAATACTTTTGAACTAAATTTTACAGATTTGTCGTGAATACGTACAAGTTTTCACAGATTTTTTTCAAAAGAAAAAATTAAACTTAGAAATATCATTTTCGAATCATTTGAAATAAAGTCTTCCAATGTTCCCGTTCTCAGGGACTTGGCACTCGGGTTGTACCTGTATATTGGCGTTGTTTATTACCTACACTCCACATCAATGACTCGGGAGCTTTTTGGATGCGTCCGAGACAGGGACATCGGTGAGATGGACATATATAAGAAGCTTTGTTGGGTCCCAAGTATATTACTAACACAACGGTGGTTGAAAAACGGAGATGCGAAGATGGGTATAACACTTTAACAGCATGATGGCAACATGCCACCACTAGCGTATGTTGCTCGCTACGCGATATGATGTGCAATTAAGTAAAGAAAGTGTTTGATTTGCAACCAAAAAAAAAAGGTAACGGAAGTGTGTCGACCTTACTCGGCCACATAAATATATGGTAATCATAGGTTGTTAGCAGCCAGACATGCATAGTTATATCTCCCCACAAATCCAATGACAATGATGCGCACAAAGCACTGATTTCTCTTTATTTATTTATTTATTTATTTATTCATTTTTCTCTTTTTCGGCTTCATTTTCCACTTTCCGTATTTTTATATCATGCTTCATGCATGTGTCATCTAATCCCGCAAATCTTGTATAACTAAATAGATGATCCACACTTTCATATTCCTTTCAACATGCAATCATGTCAACTTTGATATATAAGCACCTGCAAAAAAAAAGCTTCAATATATAAACATGTATAGGAAAAGGCATACCTCAGCATGCAACAATGCATGGCAAAATGCTTAGCTTTTTTATTTTATTATGCTACTTATATTCAGTTAATATTTTGCAAGAATAATGAACACAACAAATGATATGTATTTTCAGTTTCCATTTCCATATTATTAATCCAAAAAAATTATTTCTAAATATCATTGAAATATATTGCAACCAATTACCATGCACGGGATACCATCCTTCTTTTAAAAAAAATACTATATAAACATAGACGCTCACATACGACACAAGATACCATCTAGTTTTATGAAAATTGCAATCCAAACTTCGCTATGATGATTAGAGCATCTCTCGCAGACCCCTTAAAATGCACGAAACTGTAAAATAACCGCCAGTTTACAGTATTAGGCGGAAAAAATGACCCGAATAAAACCCATAACGACTCCGACCCGTAATTTTTTTTAAGGGGCGCGAAAAACATCCCGGTCAAACCCGTGAAAATAAGGATTTTGGAGACAACCCAAGGGTGTCGTGTATACGCAAAAGACTGTTGGCGGGAATTTAACTGCCATCAAAACCTTCATGAATTGCTCCCGTCCGCCAGGGCCGTCCACCCCGGCCACCGCGCCCGTCCTGACCGCCGCACCCGATGGAGGAGCTAGCTAGCTAGCGAGCGAGCTCGAATCGACAAACGATCGATTCGGCGGACCTAGCTAACTCCTGGATTGATTCGGCTTCGTGCGCTATATTTGATCGTCCGCGACTTCAAGCTAGCTGGATGCTGGCAGCTTCGTATTTGGCCGCTTCGTGGGGGTTGTCCGCTAACTGACCGTGGACACAAGCGAGAGGAAGAAGAAGACGTGGAAAAAAATATATGCGAATATTCAGTTTTACAGTTTAAGTTTAAGGAGTCTGTTTGGCCATGGCTTAAACCAACGCTTAATACACGTTTTCCGCGAACTGAAAACCTTATTTTCAGTTCAGCGGTTTAAGGGGTCTGCTAGAGATGCTCTTAACTCATCAGCCAAGCGTGGCGACTCCCTATGATTTGTCACATGATTGATTTCGGCGCATCACTTGTTAGTGGATACATACATACACATGCACATAAGACATGTTTAGGCTAATATTTTTTTAAGTTAGTAGTATTTTAGATTGCATCATTTGTTGGTTTACATGACACATAGTACTATATTATTTTATTATAATACGGTATCATATTATATGAAAACCAAACTCTCTCTTTCTTTATTTAATTGCATGTCATCTTAGCGAAATGGTCGAGTTGACATGCATAATACTCTCTTCATTTATTTTTGCTCCCCATATAATTAAGATTTGATTGAAGTCGAACTATATAAACTTTGACCAAATTTATAGAAAGCAATTACCAACATCTCCAATACTGAAGTTATATAGTACGAAAATTAGTTTCATGATGCATCCAATGATATATTGATTTTATATCATGAATGTTGATATTTTTGCCAATAAAGTCGTTCAAACTTAATAAAGCTTGATATTAGGCAAATTTTATATGCGGACTAAAAATAAACGGAACGAGTACTTATTGTGATACCTCACTACGAGAGGTCTTAATAGAACATCTGGTAACCGTGTTCCAGATGTTTTAACTGGAGCTTCACTATTTTCCAAAATGTACAAGGGGTACATACGGAGATATGCAGCAATAATGCATATGGAGATGGGTCATGTCTCATGTCCGCCCGGCTTGTATATTCTATGGAAAAAAAGAGACCGATGATGATCAAGAATCCCGGGACCGCGCAGCCGGGGTCAAGCGCGAAAACGACGGCCGTGTATAAAGCAAAGCCTCATTTAGTGCTGTGAAAAGAAAGTTTAAGTGCCCCACTGGCACTCTGACAGTGCACTGGTAGTGGTATCTCTTTCTTTTGATGCAAAAGCCCAAAACCACGTGGCGTTTTCACGTGATGTTCGTTCATGGCCAACTGCCCTCTTGGCACTGCCTGAGTAGCCGCCATATAACTCCAAAAAAAAAAAAGAGTAGCCGCCATATAACTCAAAAAAAAAAGAGTAGCCGCCATGAAAAGATATGCATACATACGTAGTAGTACTACATTGGACTATTTGATCCAATAATGAAGTCGATGATGCTACGTAGGATGGCATTGGACAGCGCTCCCCTCCAGCCTGGGGAGAGCACGGATCAAAGCAGAGCCTCCAATAATCGCTATCAATTATTTTCTTTTTTGAGATCAAATCTGCTACTATCAGATGGTGATTTTATCCCGATAGTGTAGCAGTGCCACTTTGTATGTCCCCCACAAAAAATGAAAAAAATAATACTACTAGGAAGCAAGCAACAAACAAAGAAAAAACACGTGCACCGCATATATACCAACCAATCATACATGTGCAAAATGTGTCAGCGTGGCGTGTGAGTACATTCTATGCAGAATTCCATGCTCTCGTCACGTAGTACTATAAGTTTTTCTACAAAGATTTGGCGGCTGTGCCAGCTTGTTTCTCATGTCAACCCGTTCTTCCTCCCCTTCATGCTTGCTGATTTTGGGGGTGTATGCATACGTACGTAGTATCCAGCTCAATTTGTTTCTAGAAGGGTTTATTCATGCGGCAGCTATTTTCGTAGCAGCACGGGAGTCTATCTATCTCCACATTGAACCCAGCACAGATGATGCAAAAGTTGTCCACGAGTTCGCGGCCCGCACAAAGCGAACTCGTCACATATGACTCCACCCCTATATAGACCGCGCAACGTCACGGGGTACGTTAGCTGCTTCTCCTTCCTCGGCTCCACCACTCTATATAAGTGCCAATCTCTTTCTCATCCGCATCTCCTCATCTGCAGGGCCAACGGCCAATCGACGGCCAAGGAAGAAAGCAAAGCACGCACAGAGGGGGACAGCAGCTCCGGCGGCCCACTCTCCCCTGTCGGCTTCCTCTTTCCTCCGCCGTGTTGCAGCCGTCGGCGGCGGGAGGGAGGGGTGGATAGGTAGAAGATGGACGACGCGGGCGAGATACACGCGTTCGGGCGCAGCCTGCGGCGGGAGAGCTCGGTGTGGTCGCGCGGCGGGGAGGAGCTGTTCTCGCGGTCGTCGCGGGACGAGGACGACGAGGAGGCGCTGAGATGGGCGGCGCTGGAGAAGCTGCCCACCTACGACCGCGCGCGCACGGCGGTGCTGGCCATGCCGGAGGGGGAGCTCAAGGAGGTGAACGTGGACAAGCTGGGCGCGCAAGAGAAGCACGCGCTGCTGCAGCGCATCGCCTGGGTCGGCGACGACCACGAGCGCTTCCTCTCCAAGTTCAAGGACCGCGTCGACCGGTACGCCTCCTCCCCTCCTGCTCCTGGCGACGGCCAAGGTAGCTCCTAACATTGGTCGCGTGCTGATGATGCAGAGTGGGGATCCAGCTGCCGACGATCGAGGTGAGGTACGACAACCTCAACGTGGAGGCGGAGGCGTACGTGGGGAGCAGGGGCCTGCCCACCATCCTCAACACCTACGCCAATGTACTCGAGGTACGTCACAAGAACTCCCACAAGGAAGTACTCTTACACTTCATTTTTCTTTCTACACGTTGACTGTTGAGCCTGCGGTGAGGGTTAACAGAAATAGATTGAGTGCAAGACCAACAGTGAAAACTGTGGCTAGGAGAGAAAACACAACAGACTGATGTTGACTGGTTTCCGATAAAGATCGCTAGACTTGGCTACCCATTTTCTCTTCCCCGTCTCTTTCTAATCTGGTAAGCGTCAATTAAACAAGAGCAATATTACCACCGAAAGTCCAAAAAGGTCACTCAGCTGGTAATACCACAAGGTGTCAACGACAAGTGGCACTAGGCCTCGTATGTCATCGTCCTCCCACTGGATGATATTTTACTCATCTTTGCAATGGCACTGACAGCTGACACACGTTCCTCACAAATATTTCTTGTTCCAAGCAGACGCAAACAAAGTCGGAAGCATAAGAGGAGCTGTACAAATCCATAAGCCATGTTAAGCAGTGACGTGCCTAACTGCCGCGACCTTTTGATCCCATGTTAACACACTAATCCTAAAGATTTTGAAAACAAACAGAATTATTCTCTATGCGGAGTCAGTAAGCAAACTCTCTCGGATAAACAGTCAAGTTTGCTCACTGAAGCTCCGAACGTTAGGATAACTGCAAGTCCAGCATACTGGTCTATTAAGCAGCTTCAGTGTTAGGAGTTACAAACGTGCAGGACTCCATTGCATTCATTTACCTTAATTTTTTGTGCTTGCATAATATGCGTACTTACTTACATGGTGGCGATCGTCTTCAAACAGGGCCTGGCAAATGCTCTCCACCTAACACAAAACAAGAAGCGGAAAATATCAATCCTTCACAATGTCAGTGGAATCATCAAGCCTCACAGGTAATTTCTAGGCATGCTTTCACTCAGCGAATCATCTCCATTTAATTGTACCTTATCGGCTTATCCCATCCATTTTCAGGATGACCTTGCTTCTGGGTCCCCCTGGCGCGGGAAAAACCTCGCTGCTTCTGGCCTTGGCCGGAACCCTGCCTTCGAGTCTTAAGGTGGATCGTTTTTTCTTTTGGTTGTTCTCTTTTTCATCATGGTAACTTGCTACTGCTAACATGAGGAAACATTGCAATCACAAAAGATGTCAGGGGACATAATTTACAATGGGCATACCATGGATGAGTTTGTGCCACGGAGATCGGCTGCCTATGTTAGCCAACATGATCTGCATATGGCGGAACTGACTGTCCGTGAGACAGTCAACTTCTCTGCAAAATGTCAAGGAATTGGTCACCGTTTCGGTAAGAACAAGAAAAATGTAGACCTCAAAACTCATCATGGTAGCATATTGCATTGAGTAACCTGAATTTCGTACGAAATGATCAGACCTGCTAATGGAGCTATCGAGGAGAGAAAAGGAAGAAAATATCAAACCAGATCCAGAAATTGATATTTACTTGAAGGTACTACACTCGTTACATTTTAAATCACACTTCACCGTATTCAGTGGTTGAGACTTGAGGACGTTTCAATAGGAAGTTTGATGCATATCAATCTTTGGTTTTTCTTATCTAGGCTGCTGCGACAGGAGAGCAGAAAGCCGAGGTGGTCACAAATCACATTCTGAAGGTGCATGCAAATCAGCTACTTGTTTTATAGCTCAGTTGTAGTTTACATAGAATTACATAGTTATAACAAGAATGCTACCAAGTTCCTTTCTTTAAGCTCACAGAAAGTTCTAGAAAATTAAAAAGTGACCACATTACTAATGCTTTGATTTTTTTTATTATTATGGAAGGTCTTGGGGTTGGATATCTGTGCCGATACACTGGTAGGCAATAATATGTTGAGAGGCATATCAGGAGGGCAAAAAAAGAGAGTAACTACAGGTAAATATAGCCTATGAGTAAGAAACCTACCAGATGCTTATGTGTTATTATGGAACAAAATTACTTCGTACTCCTACACAATCCAACTCATCCATTCTCTGACATGGTTGTGCAGCTGAGATGCTTGTCACACCAGGACGAGCCCTTTTCATGGATGAGATATCAACTGGACTTGACAGCTCAACAACCTTCCAGATTGTGAACTCCATCCGACAAACAATCCACATTATCGGTGGAACAGCAGTCATTGCCTTGCTACAACCTGCACCAGAGACATATGAATTGTTTGATGATATAATTCTCCTCTCAGACGGTCAGGTTGTCTACAATGGCCCTCGAGAACATGTGCTCGAGTTCTTTAAATCAATGGGATTCAAATGTCCTGAGCGAAAAGGCGTAGCCGACTTCTTGCAAGAAGTGAGTGTCATCAACGTTTGTATGAAGCTTTCTCTAATTATGGATTTGTTTTAAAAACACATTAGTCTGAAATGCCTTCAAAATACAAAACGTTAAATATGTAGGGAATTTCATAAAGGCAGAGTATGCTCACAAGTGGAACAGATGGAGCGACATATTTTAATTTTTGATACAGTTTGCGTCTTGGGCAAAATATGGCAAGCTGAAAAATTGATAGTTGTAGAAAACTCTGTCATAAGTTGAGATTTCCCCCCAAAAAAAACTTCAGATTTTATTAATACCAGAACCATAATTGGCTACAATGTTCAAGTGTGGTTGACTATAACTGGAAATTTGATAGGTTACATCAAGAAAAGATCAAGGGCAATACTGGATAAACAGTGATGAGACATACCGATATGTTCCTGTTAAGGAGTTTGCGGAGGCATTTCAATCTTTCCACGTTGGTCAAGCTATAAAGAGTGAGTTAGCAGTGCCGTTTGACAAGAATGGAAGTCATCCCGCAGCTCTGAAAACATCACAATACGGTGCCAGCATGAAGGAACTACTCAAAGCTAATATCAACAGAGAGGTGCTGCTCATGAAAAGAAACTCCTTTGTGTATATATTCAAGGCAACTCAGGTGATGATTCTAAAAGGCAAAATCTATTAAAAAAGTTCAACACTAACTGATTTCGTTGTTATTCCTAGATAAGAACATAACATAAATTTTCTTACTATTTCTCTTTATTCTTCAGTTGACAATCATGGCGATCATCGCAATGACCGTCTTTCTGCGCATCAATATGCATCATGACTCGGTGACAGATGGAGGGATATACATGGGTGCTCTCTTCTTTGGGATTTTGATGATCATGTTCAATGGTTTAGCAGAAGTAGGTCTAACTATTGCAAAGCTCCCTGTTTTTTTCAAGCAACGGAATCTTCTCTTCTTTCCAGCATGGACATACACGTTGCCGTCATGGCTCATTAAGACCCCTCTCTCCTTGCTCAATGTAACAATTTGGGTTGGCATAACATACTATGGCATTGGATTTGATCCCAACGTACAGAGGTAAGGGTGGAATTCTAACATACATTATCTTTTTTAATGTATTGCAGAAGCTAATGAAAACAATGCAATGCTACAGATTTTTTAGGCAGTTCCTGCTGCTCTTTTTAATGAACGAGGCATCATCTGGACTCTTTCGCTTCATTGCTGGTCTTGCAAGGCATCAGGTTGTTTCAAGCACCCTCGGTTCCTTCTGCATACTAATTTTTATGCTCACTGGTGGATTCGTCCTGGCAAGAGGTATGCAAAAGTAGCTAAGCTGAAGTCCAAAACTGATTTTGAAGTGTCCACCTAAGAACACCTGGACTAAATTTCCTGAGTTCAGTTACCTTTTCCTCATTGGATGTGGCATCTGTGAATCATAGATTAAAACATTCCTTTGATTTAACAGAGAATGTAAAGAAATGGTGGATATGGGGGTACTGGATATCACCCCTGATGTACGCACAAAATGCACTATCGGTGAATGAGTTCCTAGGTCACAGCTGGAACAAGGTAAATAGACTTTTGTGAAAAAAGGATAAACAATCGTCTTTCTGAATATGCCTGGCTAAAGCATATTGTTACTGTTGTACTACAGACAATCCCCGGTTTCAAGGAACCACTTGGAAACCTAGTTCTGAAATCTCGAGGGGTCTTTCCTGATACGAAGTGGTACTGGATTGGTGCTGGTGCCTTGCTCGGATATGTGCTACTATTTAATATCCTCTATACCGTCTGCCTCACATTCCTCGACCGTGAGTCAGAAATAACTTGTATTTAGAATGCAAATAGGTAGCTAATTTTGCAATTTCAAAAAACAATGCTGTAAATTCTAATCTCATACATTCTCCTATCTGCAGCATTTGACAGCAACCAGCCAACAGTATCTGAAGAAACATTGAAGATAAAACAAGCTAATCTCACTGGTGAAGTTTTAGAAGCATCATCGAGAGGACGGGTTAACAACAGTACAATAGCATCTAGAGGTACTTACTGATTCCATAGTCATCAATTTGAAAAAGATATAACATAATGGCCAAGTGGCAAAGCTCAATAAATTTGACTTCCCAGCCTGATAGTTGAGGTATAATTTAAAATTACCATTTGCATATGTCTACCAGATACTGAGGATGGGAGCAATGATGAATCGACTTCCAATCATGCAACAGTGAATTCTAGTCCAGGCAAGAAAGGAATGGTCCTCCCTTTTGTGCCTCTCTCCATCACATTCGATGATATAAAATACAGTGTAGACATGCCACAGGTATTTTCTTTTTGAAAATTCTATAAAGTACAGATACGTACAATATATGGAACATAAATGAGTGAAAATATCATGCATAACTCCTTTATCCAACAAAAAATGTAGGAAATTAAAGCACAAGGTGTGGCAGAGAGTCGGTTGGAACTACTGAAGGGTATCAGTGGTTCATTTAGGCCAGGAGTGCTTACAGCTCTTATGGGTGTCAGTGGTGCCGGTAAGACAACACTGATGGATGTGTTGGCTGGACGGAAGACCAGTGGATACATAGAGGGAAACATTACAATCTCTGGTTATCCAAAGAAGCAAGAAACTTTTGCTCGTGTATCGGGATACTGTGAGCAGAACGACATTCATTCACCAAATGTGACCGTCTATGAGTCTCTTGCATTCTCTTCATGGCTCCGACTACCTGCCAATGTCGATTCCTCAACAAGAAAGGTTTGCAAAGAACAATTTGTTTTTCTTTTGAATGTTTTCATAGTATACTATATATTTACTATAAAATTGTATGAAACATGATTAAGTGAGAAAACTAATATTGCAACTGATTGTGTTCCGTAAAACAAATTGGCAACTGATCTCAAATGTTGTACGATATAAAATATAAAATCGATAACTGTTGAATTCAAATTCACCGAAATGATTCAGACAGATATTTTGACGTGACTGTTGATCACATTTATGTACTACTCATATCTTGGCAAGGGAGACAATACCTGCTGACTGCTCTAACACATGAAATCTGGTCTGCAGATGTTCATTGATGAGGTCATGGAATTGGTGGAACTCTCCCCCTTAAGAGATGCATTGGTTGGATTACCTGGTGTGAGTGGATTGTCGACTGAGCAAAGGAAAAGGCTAACAATAGCAGTGGAGCTGGTTGCTAACCCTTCCATCATTTTCATGGACGAACCAACATCTGGACTTGATGCACGGGCAGCAGCCATTGTCATGAGGGCAATAAGGAATACTGTAGATACAGGACGGACAGTTGTTTGCACCATTCATCAACCAAGCATCGACATATTTGAGTCTTTTGATGAGGTACTAAATGCAGTGCCTACATGTAGTAAAGAAAAAAAAACAGTAAAGCAACACACGGGCAATTCATACTGTTTATCAACGCTTTTAATACCTGATGATCATGTGTGTCTTTGTAGCTCTTCCTGATGAAACGAGGAGGTGAAGAGATTTATGTAGGTCCACTAGGCCGGCACTCATGTGAATTGATCAGATATTTTGAGGTGACGAAGAGAACATAAATTAGTGCATGTTTATATATGCAGCCTCGCACCGAACAAAAATGTTACTGACTTGTTTTCCTTTGGTTCTACACAGGCTGTTGAAGATGTCAGAAAGATTAAAGACGGTTACAATCCTTCAACATGGATGCTGGAAGTGACTAGTGCAACACAAGAACAGATGACTGGGATTAACTTCAGTCAAGTATACAAGAATTCTGATCTATATCGGTAGGCTTCTGTTTGCATTACTTCATGATTTAATAACTAATGAATGAAAGACTGAAAAATATTGATTTAAGCTATGAAATCTTATATTTCGAAACAAAGAGCAAAAAACAATATTTTCTTCAGCATGTTTAAAGTTTAAACTAGTATTTAAGAGGGAGATCTCTAAACTACAAAACACCAGAATATTTTCGGACAAATATGCATTACAAACAACATTGAAATCATATATGGCCCATTTTAAAAGCATGACAACACTAGTATCATACTAGTATTCAGTTTAATCTTCTGCAACTGAATAGTGTCTTAAATGTGCACTAATATTGTCGGTTTTGTTGCATTTCAGGAGGAACAAAAATCTAATAAAGGAGCTAAGCACACCTCCTGAAGGTTCAAGCGACCTATCCTTTCCAACCCAATACTCACAAACTTTCCTCACACAGTGTTTTGCTTGCCTGTGGAAGCAAAGCCTGTCATACTGGAGAAACCCTCCATACACAGCTGTCAAGTACTTCTATACTACAGTTATTGCACTGTTGTTTGGGACAATGTTCTGGGGCATTGGCAAAAAAAGGTAAGATAATATGTAACAAAAGAAAGTACAAAATAATACATGGTATTTGTTGAGGAGATTACATATGGTTCTTACCTTCAAAATTCACTAGAAACATTTTACTCTTGCAGACACAATCAACAGGACTTGTTCAATGCCATGGGTTCCATGTATTCCTCAGTTTTGTTCATGGGGGTGCAGAACTCTGCCTCAGTTCAGCCAGTTGTGGCTGTTGAGCGCACGGTCTTTTACAGGGAAAGAGCGGCTCACATGTACTCACCTTTGCCATATGCATTGGGACAGGTAAATTTACTTTGCATTAACTTTCGTCTGTAATTATTTTATATGCCAAGTAAAAACAAGACTAGGGAGCTCAACAAACAGATGGCATCACATTCTCACGTAGAGCATAATAAACAGATGCAAACGAGGCTTCATAAAAGGTTTCAGATAATATTGAATTACAGCCAGAAAAGATGGTACAGATAGTTAAAACAAATCCCCTAAGTGGAAAGCAACGGTAAGACAATAAGAGCCCTAACATCCTTCCCTTTGCAGGTTGCAATTGAACTTCCATACATCTTTGTCCAGTCCTTGATATATGGTGTGCTAGTATATGCTATGATTGGGTTCGAGTGGACAGCTGTCAAATTCTTTTGGTACCTGTTCTTC
The DNA here is from genome assembly GCF_018294505.1 of Triticum aestivum. Taxonomy (NCBI): domain Eukaryota; kingdom Viridiplantae; phylum Streptophyta; class Magnoliopsida; order Poales; family Poaceae; genus Triticum; species Triticum aestivum. Next base: position 385,731,589 of record NC_057806.1, on the reverse strand, counting down.
ATGTACTTCACTCTAGCTTACTTCACATTTTACGGAATGATGTCGGTGGGCCTGACCCCAAACTACAACGTTGCCTCTGTTGCTTCCACGGCATTCTATGCTCTTTGGAACCTTTTCTCAGGATTTATTACACCAAGAACTGTAAGTATACTATTTGCTCTCAATGTTTTAACTTCCTATACTTCCACCTCTATAACCAATAACCAAATTTTGCTCCTTCTTTTCCTAATACTATGCAAGCTCTTATGCAAAAAGTAATATTATGTGAACTGGCTACTTTCCTCTACATAGAATCCCGATATGGTGGAGGTGGTACTACTGGCTCAGCCCTATTGCATGGACACTGAATGGTCTGGTCACTTCACAGTTTGGAGACGTAACCGAAAAGTTTGATAATGGCGTGCGGGTATCCGATTTTGTAGAAAGCTATTTTGGGTACCATCATGACTTCCTGTGGGTGGTCGCTGTGGTGGTCGTCTCATTCGCTCTTCTCTTTGCTTTCCTATTCGGGCTCTCAATCAAGCTATTCAACTTCCAGAAGAGATGAGTGATCAATGAAGAACATATCCAAGTTTGACCAAAGCCCACTAAGCAGAGATAGTACAATAAGACTACGTCCTTGTAATTGTATTGGATACATGTGAATAGTAGCATAGCATATATTTTGAGAGCACAGTGCCCAGATCGAATGTATAGTGACAGTGCACATTGTGCCCAGTGCCCTAGGAGTACAGTTTTGCAAGTTGTATAAATCAAGTAATTTGCCACACCGTCGATTTGCTTAACACATTTGGAGCTCTCACAAAACAAAACGGTGGCATGCTGCACTCAAAATTTACACAACCGAACTGATGCGGATGCCGGAATTCGCACAGGATGTCAGGAATCGTGGGGGGGAACCATACACGAATTCAATTTATGAACCTTCTGAATAACTGATTGCACCGAAATGCGAGTACCAATTGGACTATTATAAGAACTCGATCCACGCGGAGGGCAAAGTCGCGCCCACTATTTCTCAGCGCAGAAAGTGCGCAAGGCGTCGCGAAGAGGCGAAACCTACTCCCTCCGTCCGGAAATACTTGTCATCAAAATGAATAAAAGGGAATGTATCTAGATGTATTTTAGTTCTAGATACATTCTTTTTTGTTTATTTTAATGACAAGTATTTTCGGACGGAGGGAGTATAAGACAGAGCAGAACGGGCAGATAGTGGAAAGGGCTACTCACCAGCGTGAAGTGGCGATCGACGGACGCCATGGAGCCCCGGCGGTGCTCGACGGAATGCTCACGAGAAAAGGTTTTTTTTTCCAGAAACCGAGAAGGAGATTTCTCGGGCTTCGAAAGAGGTGGCCAAACGGGCCGGCCTGGCCCATGGTAATCGTGCCTGGCAGTGCGGCCGGCCCTGCCTCACCTCAAACCTCGGCCCATTCTGTACCGGCGTTTTTGAGCTCGCCCTTAAATGCACTACAACACACCTACAACTTTGAATCCCCTCAAAAAAGAAAAAAAGTACAACTTTGAATCCATTTCTCAACAACAACAACAACAACAACAAAAAAGTCTAAAAAATACATATTGTACTGCCCAAACTATTTCATGTGTCAAAGCTTTTTTTTTACTGTGAATGTGTCAAAGCTTATTTGGGAGAAGATTTCTTAATTTACAAAGCATTTGTTAGGCCGGTCGACACATTAGCCCGCATGCCCGGCCCATGGTGGGCCTGGCCCGACACGTATATAATCGGGTCGCGCCGGCATATGGTCTGTGTCGGCCATGATGTTGGGCACGCGTGCCGGGACGACACGACCCGTTTAGATTTTTTATGCAGCCCAATAGGTTGAATATAGGCCCTAAACAACCCAATAGTTGAATCCTATATGGACCAGCTAAATATACCATTAGGCCGGCCCATTTACTAAGGGGGTCGTGCCTGGGCTGGCGGTACAACATGCGGGCCGACACGGTACGTCCCACCATGGGTCGTATCGTGCCTCATGCGTTTTAGCCCAGGCCAGGCTGGGCAGTGCTGTGGTGGCCATCTGGCCAGGTCTAGTCATAATCAAGGTTTAAAGTGGATCTTTTTGCTCTTTGGGAGGAAAAATGGAGCTTTTTTCTCAAATGATGCAGAGGTGAAGGAGATCAAATATCAAGTTTATTCACGAGCTTGGAGAATTATATTTTGAGGCTCACGACTTGTAAGTCTCTCAGATACCGCTGTCTTCCTTTACTGAAAGTAATTTTGTGGTTTTTGATGAAACTCCATGGGAACTATGTCAAAGATGCCAATATACCCCAAATGTTTCACCTACATGTTGTCGACTGTTTGGCTTGTCCCAGAGAGTGAAGTCAGAGTTGTATCGTTGCGAGGTGACACGGCGGCAATGATGTCGTGCGATGGGCAGGTCGGACTATGTTGGTGCAAGGCATGTTACTTTCTCCTATGAGATTGATCATCGAAGTCGGACCTGCCTAGTCCTTGATGCGTTTGGCTGGCTATTTGGCATGGGCTGACGGAGTTCTCAAGTGTCATTCTTTCGGAAGGCTCATGATGGGGCGTTTGCAATGAAGTCGGAGTCGCTTGCTTGAGGAGAGATAATGGTGATGACATTACATGCAATTTCGACGGTGTCCTCTCATCAACGGTGTGTGTGAGTCTGGTGGGTAGCAATGTTGGCTGGGATGCATTTTCTATGGACGTGTTGTAACAGTTTTTGGCCAAATTTATGCAAATTAACAGGATCATTCTCTTTTAACTTTTTTTTTAATGAATCGAGTCCCAAAAGGACCTTGTTTAAAAAAAAGACAAGCAGGCCGAACGTCACTATACATGTCTCCAAAACCGTGGTCACGATTGGCTGTACATGCATGATCCTTCAGGTAGGAACGGTGGAGCGCAGCTTGCACTACTGACGTACGTAACAAGCAGCATCCAGAAGGGCAACGTGTCCGACGTTGTTCTCAATCCTCTACGCCATGACGTACGTCAATCAACCCAATAATTTCTCTCACTGATTTACCAGCCGATCGCGATCAACAATTATCGGCGTGTAGCAGCAGCTCACTCGGCTTGAAATAATGCGGGATTGGGCTCGAAAACCTCTTAGAGAAAATTGAGCCCCAAAAAGGGGACGTGCAAGCGCACCCCGCGCAGCATGTCTCGGTTTTGTGGCCCCAAAACCGATTTAGCTGCTGATGCGTTGCTGTTGAGTTGAATGTACAGATTTGGACGTCTCAACAAACCAATCGATTGATAAAGGCTGGCACGAAACCTCGCTAGCCTGCCCACGATGGCTTGCTGAATGGTGAGGGCAAAGAGAAAGCGCCTTTCTGTATCCCTCAGAGGGGAAACTGTACAGTGAAGAAAGCAGGAAATGCGCCGCACGCTCGCTTCAGAAAATTACAGACTTTGAACAGACACTGTTCAAAGTTCAGACTATATATAAGCATTAAAGTAACGGTAGCCTTCAAAATTACTCCGTCTGTCCCAAAATATAAGGGAGTACGTACTCTGTAGTCTATATGCTTGACAACAGTGTATTATCTATGAGTAAGAACAGTAACAGTAGCCTTCTCTACGAGCTTATAGCTACAAAAACTCAAAAGTCAAAACAACATTGCAATTAACGAGAGCAAACACTTCGTAGCAACTAATCAACACACCTTGCTTAACAAACAGACAAGGTACTCTACGGCGCCCGAAGAAGAATCGCTAAACACAGTTGGAGCAGCAGGGTGACCATGCACGTTGTCCTCCGGTGCACCGCCGGTGGCGAGGACGCCGACGCGGTCGACCCCGTGATCGGGTTGTCGTGCTGGTAGTACCACGGGAACCACGGCAGGACCGGGTTCGGCGGCGGAGGAGCCGGCCCGGCCTGGACGGCGCTGAACGGCGGCGCGAGGAACCCCGGCATGACCCCGGGCGGGGTCAGCTGGAAGCCCCCTGCCGGAGGTGGCGGGTAGCTGCCGCCGAAGCCGTCGCCGGCACCGCCACCTGTTCCCGTTCCAGTCCCTGCTGGTGGCGGTGGCGGGTAGCTGTTGATGACGCCTCCTGAGGTTGGTGGCGGGAGGCACGGGTATGGGCAGTCGGCCGGCGTGTCCGCCACCGCCATGGCGGCGAGCATGGTGATCACGGCGACGAAGAGGGTGATCACGAAGGATCTAGGCATGGTTGCGTACGTGTGTGTGTGTGGACTCTGGAGTCTGCGAGAGAAAGATCGAGAGGAAGAGAGAGCGCACTGAATATTTGATACTGGTTGGTGCGGCGCTCTGGTCACACCGAGATGGCCCTTTTGGGGTTTTGGTTTACAGGGACACCTGATAGTCTGATACTACTTTATTTTTTGAGCGATGATAGTCTGATAGTACTACTAAACGAGCTGCTGGTGTGTCCGACGAACAGCAATCATTCACTTGCTACGGGGGATCTACCGTAAGCGCGAGGGAGAAAATGTGACCAATGATGCGGCGCAGTGGTTGAACCCAGATGGCGTGCGAGATAGGTATGACCCCACAGCGTGCGGGAGAGGATGCACGTTTTAGCGCCAAGAGAGTTTACATACAAACATTGAGTAGCAAAATGCACACAATCACCACATTTGTGCTATGATTAGCTAAAACCTATCACTTTACGAACTGCATCGAATTTTTGACAGTGACAAAAAAACACTGAGCTACTTTCTAAGCACGTTTTGACGTGGTTGATCCCTCTCGGGCCGACATCGGCGACGACACGTCGTTGACTGCTTTGTCAGAAGCGGCTGGGTCGGAATGAACCCGAGCGTGCTCTCTCACTCGCACTCTCCCCTCCCACCTCGATCTCCCTCATTTCTCTCGCAGGGCATGGCGACGGCGGGATCTATCGAAGGCGGCATCAGATCCATCGGCGATGGCGGGGTGGGGACAGATCATGAAGCACAGATGGGGGCGGATGGCGGTGTTGCGGGGTGGACACGCGGCGAGGAGGAAGATTGCTGCGGCAACAACCTATTCCATTCATCGCTGCCACTGCCAGCATCAATGGATGTCGCCTGCAGTGTGGTGGAGGAGCCACCCACTCCAATGTGCCCCCCCCCCACCACGTGAACTGCATTCCCCTCTATAGCTCTCCCCTCTCTTTATATCCATTTCATTGCTGCAATTTAGGGTTTCAGATTTGGAATGTAGGTTCAGAATATATTAACAATTGGTCATGTTATCATAAATACTACTTGTTAGCTGATTGATACTAGTTTTTGCATGTTTCTATATTAACTGGATGTTGTTGTTCTGTTTGACTAAATGTACTAAAGTACTGAATTTACTGAATGTTATTGTCCTGTTTGACTGAATTTAGGGTTTTGAAAATAGGTGTTTAGTCTGTCCGAAATTTTTTAGTTTCTGAATGATGCTTTGGAATGAGTACTCATTTAGAAATGTTGATGCAACATTGATCTCCAATTGGTAACTGGACATTTTTATACTTTTCATTTGTAGTATGGATCATGCTGACATTTGGAATGCGAGTTTCCAATTCTATGGTAGGGATAACCTTGACGGGACAATGTGTAGCTCTAAAATTAAATACACCGCTCCGTAAGCTATTATGGATTTGGAGGGCTTTGGAAGTACAAATTACATTTATTATGTGAAGTAAGAGGGAACTAACAAATCAGGTTCACAGTTGCTTGACAATAATGCAATGATTGAGGAAATGCTCAAACTGTTTGAGCACAGTAAATGTGCTTAAAGGAGATGCCCCAACACGACATGATGTAAACAGAGCGTCACAAATATGTGAGGAGAATATCCCCATCAGTACCATAGGGGAGCCTGTTGTATATGTAGCTGACAACCAAGGGGTTTTGAACACATAGCAGGGCAATAATATCCAGAGTAAGGACAAGTTTCTTTTGGAGTCTAAATACGATGAGGATGAAAGTGAAGATGATGAAGAAGAAAGGGATTTCAGTGCTGATTTTATTTGGCTACCTGAGTTTGGATGCGATCCTAGACCATTGGGTGTTGATGAAGAAGAGATTGAATTACTTCATAGATTGGAGCAACTGAAGTTGCAGAGAGAGGATCCTTGGTACCAATAAATGTGGAAGAGGTTTATCAGTCGAGGATGAGGAAATGGACGATTCTAAGGCCGAGTCTTCTCCTCCGAAGAAGTAGAAACAAAAGAGTGTTGACCCTTCTAGCAGAGCTCGCCATGAAGAAGAAATTCTTCCCTTTCATGTCTGGGTGCCTTCCAATGATGAATTGAGCAATTTTTCTGAGGTTAATGATAATGATTATTATGGTGTTGTCAAAAGGAATATAGTTTTATGTGGCAAGAGGGAAAGAAGGCCTAGCAAGAAAGAAGACATGATTTGGTATGAAGAGAAAGCAGAAAACCCTCAGGAGCAGTTATGTGAGCACGTATGTTTTGAAAATGTGTACCAGTTCAAAAGAGCTCTAAGACAATGCCAAGTAGTTCAGTTGAGGAGCTACACTTATTGGAGGAATTGCAAAGACAAGGTAATTATTTATTGCAAAGTGGTTGAATGCCCCTTTATGATGACAACTTCACAAGTCAAGAATGAGAAGACATTTGTTATCAGAAAATTGAGAATGCCACATACATGTCCTGCAAATAGTGAGAACACAAAAGTTACAACAGATTAGGTCGCCAAGGAATTTGAGCATGCAATTAGAACAGATCCTAGGACAAAGGTTGACACAATTTTTAAAAATGCAAAGGAGAAGTATGAGGTGGAAATACCCAAGACCAAGGCCAGGAAAAAGGCTTTGGAAGTTGTTGGATGAGATGTTAAAGCACAGTACACCAGATCCAGAGACTATTTGCAGGCAGTTTTAGACATAAATCCTGGCAGCAGGTGTACTATGACAACAAGAAACATACCAGAACATCCAAGCACCAACCGTAGGTTCCATATGATGTTTATGTGCCTCAATGCATCTAGGGAAGGCTTTCTCGATGGTTGTATGTCATTCATAGGTATTTTCTAGTGCACCTTTGTCTATCCTTTTGTTTTGCATTTCACTTGTCGCAAATGATTGGTTATTTGATGTAGGTGTGGATGGATGTTTCATAAAGCCAAGTTGTGGCCAGCAAATCCTCGCAGTAACAGGTAGAGACGGAAATAACAATCTCTTTCCAATTGCATTTGGTGTGGTTGAAAAGGAAGATACCCCATCCTGGAGCCGGTTCTTGTATCAGTTGAAGCAATCCATTGGAGAGGATAATAAATTTGTCACTTATACTTTCATTTCTGTTAGGCAGAAGGTTAGTCCACAAGTTAGACTTTGTACTCATTTAGAAATGTTTACATATTTATTTATCTAAACTATCACATTACTTAGGATAATTACATATTTATTTCCTCAGGGCTTGCTAGATGCTATTGGGCAAAATTTCCCAAATTCTCCCATAGGTACTTGTTGGGAATCGTTGCATGGAAAACAAAAAAAATTCTACGCACACATAATGATCTATCCATGGAGATGCATAGCAATGAGGGGGAGAGTGTGTCTACGTACCCTCGTAGACCATAAGCGGAAGTGTTTCACAATGCGGTTGATGTAGTCGAACTTATTCTCACATCAACCGATCAAGTACCGAACGCATGACACCTTCGCGTTCTGCACACATTCAGCTCGATGACGCCCCTCGCCTTCTTGATCCAGCAAGACATCGAGGTAGTAGATGAGTTCTGTCAGCACGACGACATGGTGACGGTGATGGTGAAGTGATCTCCGCAGGGCTTCGCCTAAGCACGACGAAAAAATGACCCGGGGGGGGGGGGGGGGGGGGGGCTAACACACATGATATCAATTGTTAGCCGTGTGCGGCGCCCCCTCTACCATTTACACCCCCGGTCATTTGCTAGCTGTGATCCTATATGTGTGTGGTGTGTGTGTGTGTGTGTGTGTGTGTGTGTGTGTGTGTGAGGGAGAGGGGAGGCTACTAGGAGGCGTCCCAAGTAGGCCAAATCCTACTTGGGGTCCTCCCAAGTGGCGCCCCCTGCCATATTTAACCGAGGGAGAAGGAAAGAGGGGGGCGAGGGAGGGAAGTGGGAATCCTAATCCACACTTTCCTTTCCCTTCTCCCCTTTCCTTCCCCTCCTTAGGCCGGCCCATATGGGGGCCGCACTAGCCCCTTATGGCTGGTGTGTTTCCCCTCTTGGCCCATAAGGCACATATCTTTTGTCAGGGGTGCCCGGAACCCCTTCTGGTGACCCGATAAGTACCCGGTACCCCCCAAAACACTTCCAGTGTCTGAATACCCCTGTCCTATATATCAATATTTGTCTCTCAACCATTTCGATACTCCTCGTCATGTCTGTGATCTCATCCGGGACTCTGAGCAATATTCAGTCACCAAATCACATAACTCAAATAATATTATATCATCATTGAACGTTAAGCGTGCGGGCCCTACGGGTTCGAGAACTATGTACACATGACCGAGACACCTCTCCGGTCAATAACCAATAGCGGAACCTGGATGCCCATATTGGCTCCTACATATTCTACAAAGATCTTTATTGGTCGAACCGTTGTGACAACATACGTAATTCCCTTTGTCCATTGGTATGTTACTTGCCCGAGATTCGATCGTCGGTATCTCTATACATAGTTCAATCTCGTTACCAGCAAGTCTCTTTACTCGTTCCGTAATACATCACCTCGTGACTAACTCCTTAGTCATTTGCTTGCAAGCTTATGATGTGTATTACCGAGAGGGCCCAGAGATACCTCTCTGATACTCGGAGTAGTAAATCCTAATCTCGAACTATGCCAACTCAACAAACACCTTCGGAGATACCTGTAGAGCATATTTATGATCACCCAGTTACGTTGTGACGTTTGATAGCACACAAGGCATTCCTCCGGTATCCGGGAGTTGCATAATCTCATAGTCAAAGGAATATGTATTTGACATGAAGAAAGCAATATCAATAAAACTGAACGATCATTATGCTAAGCTAACGGATGGGTCTTGTTCATCACATCATTATCCTAATGATGTGATCCCATTATCAAATGACAACTCATGTCCATGGTTAGGAAACCTTAACCATCTTTGATCAACGAGCTATTCAAGTAGAGGCTCACTAGGGACACGGTGTTTGTTTATGTATTCGCACATGTATTTAGGTTTCCGATCAATACAATTCTAGCATGAATAATAAACCTTTATCATGAGTAAGAAAATATAAAATAACAAATTTATTATTGCCTCTAGGGCATATTTCCTTCAGTACTGCATTAGGCATATCTATGCATATTTTTAAGCAGGTGGTTTTAGGGTCGAGGAGCTAAAGCAGTATATGGACTAGACCAGTTATTCCTACACTCAACATGGATTTGATGTTGCAATGGTCAAACTTAAACATGAGGATGAAGAATCATGGAAATGGTTAGATAGAATCTCAAAAGAAACTTGGGCTAGGCATATAATGGACTTCAATTGCAAGACTGATCTAGTTGTTAACACCATTAGTGCAGTCTTCAATAGGTACATACTAGAGCTTAGGTCAAAACCAATTAAAATCATGACAGGTGTAATCAGATCTTAGTTGATGGTCAAATATCAAGGGACAAGCAACATGACAGAGGAGGCTAGGTGGGAGATAACCCCTACCTATGCAGATAGGCTAGAGGATTCCAAAAAGTATTCTAGGTTTAGCAAAGCAGCACAATCTGACCCTATGTTGTGGTAAGTTACTAGTGGTCACCAATCTAAATTCCAATTGTACCATGGCGAATACGCATTAGGACATGCGTGGGCCACCTGCTGGTGCTAAAATTGGTGGATCCTGGGTAGGGGGTCTTGAGCTTGTGGTCTTGGCTAGATGGTAATAGGAAGTAGATAAAGACACGATGTTTACCCAGGTTCGAGCCCTCTCTAAGAGGTAAAAACCTACGTCCTGCTCTTGTTATATTGATTGTGATGGGGTACAGAGTACAAGATGATGTACCTTGAGATCATATGGATGAGTTCTAGCTTAAAATCTTGCTTCTATAGACTAAACCCCTTGGCTTATATAGGCATCAGGAGTGTCTAGGGTTTACACATGGCCGGTTGCATCTAGGGATAAACATGTTAATTATTTGAGTATGCCTTGAAGTATACGCCAAGTCTTTGGAGGATTCCACCTTGAGTGCGCCGGGGTCCACGTCTTGCATGGCCCATTCTCCAGTTGTCAGTGGGTCCTTGTCCCGACCCATGAATTGTAGGCCGACATGGTGAGCACCCCCCTGATCCAGGACACCATCAGTAGCCCCTAAACTAGTCTCCAAGACAAAGACATTGATACTTCCTCGGAGTAGCTTCATCTTCTGGTCTTCGGCTTCGTAGGCAACTTCCATCTTCCACGTTGGTTTCTATATCTGAGGATTTATTTGGATCTGAAGTCTTTTTTATGTTCGATCATCGGATTCCCCTTCGATTATGACCACTCACAAGTCTGCACAATAATTTATTCTAGGCAACAAGGGCATCTTTTAACAAGGACCTCTTATGTATATCTTATTTTTTACTAGGTCCAAGTCTTCCTTATCTTAACCACGAAGGCACGCCACATGGGCGCAGTAGGCTGATTTGGTCGAGCCCTGACAACTTTTCAGCCAAAAACCGAACCGTCACTGCTTACCACGGAACCGAGCCCTCTCATCAATAGTCAATACTGGGCATATCATGGCCCAAGGCCTTTTCTATTGGCACGTCCCATCGATAAAGGGATTGTGCTCCAGAGTTTAGGTGATAACATTAACAAGATATCTTAATCCTCGCACGCATATATTGCATGACGCATTGGGAACTGGTGGATTTACCGCGTGACGTGGTGCCCGTAGTCTTTTACTGCTCTATAAAAGTGAAACGATGAACCTAATTCACTCCACGCTCTCATTCCTGGTCCAACACCAAGAACTCCCTTAAGTGACAACTGTTGGGAAACGTCGCATGGAAAACAAAAAAAATTCTACGCACACGCAAGATCTATCCATGGAGATGTATAGAAATGAGAGAGGAGAGTGTGTCTACTTACCCTTGTAGACCTTAAGCGGAAGCGTTTAACAATGCGGTTGATGTAGTCACACTCTTCGCGATCCGATCACGATCCAACCGATCTAGTGCCGAATGGACGGCACCTCCGAGTTTAGCACACGTGCGGCTCGTTGACGTCTCCTCTTTCTTGATACAACAAGCAAGAGAGGATAAGTAGATGGGATCACAACTAACACGACTGCATGGTGGTGATGGTGATGGTGGAGTACCGACAGCGCTTCGCTAAGCATCGTCGGGACGAGGCGGTGGAACTACGGAGTAACGGGAGAGAGAGGGGCGCCAAGGGCTTGATGTGTCCTCTTGGGGCGCCCTTCCCCTCTATATATAGGTGGAGGGGTGTAGGAAACAGCCCCTCCAAGCCCTAGGGCGCATCTAAGGGGGAGAGGACTTGGACTCCAAGTCCAATCCTATTCCTACTAGGACTCCTTCCTTTTTTTTGCCTTCCCTAGCCACATGGGCTTTTGAGGACTTGGTGCGCCTAGCCCAATAAGGCCAGGGCACCTCCCTGCAGCCCATGCCAGTCTCTGGGTCGTGGTGGACCCACCTGTGGACTTCCGGACTCCTTTGGAATCCTCCGGAACCTTCTAGAAGCTTCCCGGCACAATACCGAAAAACTGCACTTTTTTCCGGAACCCAAAATATGACTTCTCATATATAAATCTTTACCTCTCGACCATTTCGAGACTCATCGTGATGTCTGGGATCTCATCCGGGACTCCGAACAACATTTTGTTACTACTCATCAAATATCCCAATACTACTCTAGCGTCAACGAACGTTAAGCGTGCGACCCTGCGGGTTCGGGAATTATGTAGTCATGACCGAGACACCTCTCCGGTCAATAACCAATAGCGGGACATGGATGCCCATATCGATTCCTACATATTCCACAAAGATCTTTTATCGGTTAAACCTTTATGACAACATACATAATTCCCTTTGTCTGTCGGTATGTTACTTGCCCGAGATTCGATCATCGGTATCTCTATACCTAGTTCAATTTTGTTACCAGCAAGTCTCTTTACTCGTTTTGTAATACATCACCTCATGACTAACTCCTTAGTCATTTGCTTGCAAGCTTATGATGTGTATTACCAAGAGGGCCGAAAGATACCTCTCCGATACTCGGAGTGACAAATCCTAATCTCGATCTATGCCACCTCAACAAACACCTTCGGTGATACCTGTAGAGCATCTTTATGATCACCCAGTTATGTTGTGAAATTTGATAGCAGACAAGGTATTCCTCCGGTATTCGGGAGTTGCATAATCTCATAGTCGAAGGAACATGTATTTGACATGAAGAAAGCAATAGCAATAAATTGGACGATCATTATGCTAAGCTAACAGATGAGTCTTGTCCATCATATCATTCTCCTAATGATGTGATCCCGTTATCAAATGACAACACATGTCTATGGTTAGGAAACCTTAACCATCTTTGATCAACGAGCTAGTCTAGTAGAGGCTTACTAGGGGCACAATATTTGTTTATGTGTTCACACATGTATTTAGGTTTCCGATCAATACAATTATAGCATGAATAATAAAACTTTATCATGAATAATGAAATATAAAATAACAACTTTATTATTGCCTCTAGGGCATATTTCCTTCAGTCTCCCACTTGCACTAGAGTTAATAATCTAGTTCACATCGCCATGTGAATAACACCCATAGTTCACATCGCCATGTGATTAATACCCAAAGGGTTTACTAGAGTCAATAATCTAGTTCACATCGCCATGTGATTAACACCCAAAGAGTAATGAGGTGTGATCATGTTTTGCTTGTGAGAACGGTTTAGTCAACGGGTCTGCCACATTCAGATCCATATGTATTTTGCAAATTTCTATGTCTACAATGCTCTGCATCGAGCTACTCTAGCTAATTGCTCCCACTTTCAATATGTATCCAGAATGAGACTAAGAGTCATCTGAATTGGTGTCAAAGCTTGCATTGACATAACCCTTTACGATGAACTCTTTATCACCTCCACAACCGGGAAACATTTTCTTAGTCTTCTAAGGATAGTTTTGACCGATGTCCAGTGATCCACTCCTGGATCACTATTGTATCCCCTTTCCAAACTCATGGCAAGGTACACAATAGGTTTGGTACACACTTTAACCTTGTTTTGGACGCTAACTTGCATGATTTGAGTGGAACTAACCCGGACTGACGCTGTTTTTAGCAGAATTGCCATGGTGTTATTTTTGTGCAGAAATAAAAGTTCTCGGAATGACCTGAAACTTCACGGAGAATATTTTTGGAATATATAAAAAACACCAGGGGGCCCACACCCTGTCCACGAGGGTGGGGGCGCGCCCACCCTCTGTCTCGTGGCCCCCCTGAGGCTCCACCGACCTCAACTCCAACTCTATATATTCACGTTTGGGGAGAAAAAAATCAGAGAGAAGGATTCATCGGGTTTTACGATACGGAGCCATCGCCAAGCCCTAATCTCTCTCGGGAGGGCTGATCTCGAGTCCGTTCGGGGCTCCAGAGAGGGGAATCCGTCGCCATCGTCATCATCAACCTTCCTCCATCACCAATTTCATGATACTCACCGCCGCACGTGAGTAATTCCATCATAGGCTTGCTGGACAGTGATGGGTTGGATGAGATTTATCATGTAACCGAGTTAGTTTTGTTAGGGTTTGATCCCTAGTGTCCATTATGTTCTGCGATTGATGTTGCTCTGACTTTCCTATGCTTAATGCTTGTCACTAGGGCCCGAGTGCCATGATTTCAGATCTGAACCTATTATGTTTTCATGAATATATCTGAGTTCTTGATCCTATTTTGCAAGTCAATAGTCACCTACTATGTGTTATGATCCGGTAACTCCAAAGTGACAATAATTGGGACCACTCCCGGTGATGACTACAGTTTGAGGAGTTCATGTATTCACTAAGTACTAATGCTTTGTTCCAGTGCTCTATTAAAAGGAGGCCTCAATATCCCTTAGATTCCAATAGGACCCCATGATACGTCTCCATCGTATCTACTTTTCCAAACACTTTTGCCCTTGTTTTGGACTCTAACTTGCATGATTTGAATGGAACTAACCCGGACTGACGCTATTTTTAGCAGAATTGCCATGGTGTTATTTCTGTGCAGAAATGAAAGTTCTCGGAATGACCTGAAAATCAACGGAGAATACTTTTGGAATATATAAAAAAATACTGGCGAAAGAATCAAGGCCAGGGGGCCCACACCCTGTCCACGAGGGTGGGGCGTGCCTACCCCCTGGGTGCGCCCCCTGCCTCGTGGGCCCCTTGGTGCACCACCGACCTCAACTCCAACTCTATATATTCACGTTAAGGGAGAAAAAAATTAAGGAGAAGGATGCATCGCGTTTTACGATACGGAGCCGCCGCCAAGCCCTAATCTCTCTCGGGAGGGCTGATCTGGAGTCCGTTCGGGGCTCCGGAGAGGGGAATCCGTCGCCATCGTCATCATCCACCTTCCTCCGTCACCAATTTCATGATGCTCGCCGCCGTGCATGAGTAATTCCATCGTAGGCTTGTTGGACGGTGATGGGTTGGATTAGATTTATCATGTAATCGAGTTAGTTTTGTTAGGGTTTGATCCCTAGTATCCATTATGTTCTGAGATTGATGTTGCTATGACTTTGTTATACTTAATGCCTGTCACTAGGGCCCGAGTGCCATGATTTCAGATCTGAACCTATTATGTTTTCATGAATATATGTGAGTTCTTGATCCTATCTTGCAATTCAATAGTCACCTATTATGTGTTATGATCCGTTAACCCCGAAGTGACAATAATTGGGACCATTACGGTGATGACTGTAGTTTGAGGAGTTCATGTATTCACTAAGTGTTAATGCTTTGTTCCGGTACTCTATTAAAAGGAGGCCTTAATATCCCTTAGTTTCCAATAGGACCCCGCTGCCACGGGAGGGTAGGACAAAAGATGGCATGCAAGTTCTTTTCCATAAGCATGCATGACTATATTCGGAATACATGCCTACATTACATTGATGAACTGGAGCTAGTTCTGTGTCACCCTATGTTATAACTATTGCATGAGGAATCGCATCCGGCATAATTATCCATCACTGATCCATTGCCTATGAGCTTTTCACATATTGATCTTTGCTTAATTACTTTTCCGTTGCCACTGTTACAATTACTACAAAACTGCTACTGTTACTTTTGCTACCGTTACCGCTACTATCGTATTACTTTTCTACTAAATACTTTGCTGTAGATATTACGTCTTTCAGGTGCGGTTGAATTGACAACTCAACTGTTAATACTTGAGAATATTCTTTGGCTCTCTTGTGTCAAATCAATAAATTTGGGTTGAATACTCTACCCTCGAAAACTATTACAATCCCCTATACTTGTGGGTTATCAAGACTATTTTCTGGCGCCATTGCCGGGGAGCATAGCTCTATTCTTTGAGTCACATGGGATTTATATCTGTTGATCACTACGAAGAACTTGAAAGATAAAAGAACCAAGATTTTTCCCTCAACTACGAGGGGAGGTAAGGAACTGCCATCTAGCAATGCACTTGATTCACCTTCTGTTTTGAGTAAACATGCGACACCTACTCCTGCTATTCATTATGATATGTCGCATGTTATTGATGATGCCACTTCTGCTTTGTATGATACTTATGATGAAACTACTTCTATGCTTGATAATACTGTGCCATTAGGTGAATTTCTTGATGAACAACTTGCTAGGGTTAGAGAGAATGAAATTATTGAAACTGATAATATTGATGAAAGTGATGATGAAGATTCTCCCCCTAGATATGAATTGCCTGTTGTACCTGAGGGTTATGTTATGGATGAAGAAACTGCTAGAGATTTCTTAGCTTGCAACGATAGATATGATCTTAAGAAACTGTTAGCTAAGCTTAAAGAAAAGTCTTTGAATGCTAGAATGAAATATGACCCTGCTTTTGCTACTTCAGCTATCTGTATTTCCGATAAGGATTATGATTTCTTTATTGATCCTGAGTTAATTACTTTGGTTGAATCTGATCCTTTTTATGGCTATGAATCTGAAACTGTTGTGGCACATCTTACTAAATTAAATGATATAGCCACCCTATTCACTAATGATGAGAAAACTCGCTATTACTTTATCCTTAAGTTATTTCCGTTCTCATTAAAGGGTGATGCTAAAATATGGTTTAATTCTCTTGATCCTGGTTGTGTGCATAGTCCCCAGGATATGATTTATTACTTCTCTGCTAAATATTTCCCCGCTCATAAGAAACAAGCTGCCTTAAGAGAAATATATAATTTTGTGCAATTTGAAGAAGAGAGTCTCCCACAAGCTTGGGGGAGGCTTCTCCGATTACTTAATGATTTGCCTGATCATCCTCTCAAAAAATGAAATACTTGATATCTTTTATAATGGACTAACCGATGCTTCCAGAGACCACCTGGATAGTTGTGTTGATTGTGTTTTCAGGGAAAGAACAGTCGATCAAGCTGAATTGCTATTGAATAATATGTTGAGTAATGAAAATGATTGGACACTTCCTGAACCAACTCCTAAGCCAACTCCGAAGAAAAGGGGTATTCTATTTCTCAGTCCTGAAGATATGCAAGAGGCAAAGAAATCTATGAAAGAAAAAGGTATTAAAGCTGAAGATGTTAAGAATTTGCCACCTATTGAAGAAATTCATGGTCTTGATAACCCGACACAGGTAGTAAAGGTAAATTCTCTCTGTAGATTTGATGAGGGTGATATTCCTCGTTATAAGTCTGCTAGCCAATGCTTGGATGAGTTTGATAATTTTATTGTTAAACAAGAAAACTTCAATGCTTATGTTGGTAGACAATTAAAACGTAATGCTTATATGCTTGAACACTTGAGTGATTATATGTCTAGAGTTAAAGGTGAACTTAAACTTATTAGTAAACATGCTTCTATGGTTACCACTCAAGTAGAACAAGTACTTAAAGCTCAGAATGATTTGCTCAGTGAATTAAATAATAATAAAAATGATAATGTGGTTAGAGTTATGACTAGAGGGGGTAAAATGACTCAGGAACCTTTGTATCCTGAGGGCCACCCTAAGAGAACTGAGCAAGATTCTCCGAGAACTAATATTGATGCACCTAGTTCTTCTAAGAAGAAGAAGAAGAAAAATGATAGGACTTTGCATGCTTCTAGTGAACCTGTTGTTGACACACCTGAGAATCACAATGATATTTCTATTTCTGATGCTGAAACACAATCTGGTAATGAACATGAACCTAGTGATAAAGTTAATGATAATGTTCATGTTGATGCTCAACCTAGCAATGACAATGATGTAGAGATTTAACCTACCGTTGATCTTGATAACCCACAATCAAAGAATCAATGTTATGATAAGAGAGACTTTGTTGCTAGGAAGCACGGTGAAGAAAGAGAATCATGGGTTCAGAAACCCATGCCTTTTCCTCCTAAACCATCCAAGAAAAAGGATGATGATGATTTTGAGCGCTTTGCTGAAATGATTAGACCCATCTTTTTGCGTATGCGTTTAACTGATATGCTTAAAATGAATCCTTATGCTAAGTACATGAAAGATATTTTTACTAATAAAATAAAGATACCGGAAGCTGAAATTTCCACCATGCTTGCTAATTATACTTTTAAGGGTTGAATACCAAAGAAACTTGGAGATCCAGGAGTACCAACTATACCATGTTCCATTAAAAAAACTATGTTGAAACTGCTTTATGTGATCTTGGAGCCGGTGTTAGTGTTATGCCTCTCTCTTTATATTGTAGACTTGATTTGAATAAGTTGACACCTACTAAAATATCTTTGCAAATGGCTGATAAATCAACTGCTATGCCTATCGGTATTTGTGAGGATGTGCCTGTTGTGGTTGCAAACATTACTATTTTAACGGACTTTGTTATTCTTGATATTCCCGAGGACGATAGTATGTCCATTATTCTTGGAAGACCCTTTTTGAATACTACAGGGGCTGTTATTGATTGCAACAAAGGCAATGTCACTTTTCATGTTAATGGTAATGAGCATACAGTACACTTTTAGAGGAAACAACCTCAAGTCCACAGCATCAATTCTATTGCAAAAATTCGAATGATTATTATTGGAGGTTTTGAATTTCCTCTTCCTACCGTCAAGAAGAAATATGATATTCTTATTGTTGGGGATGTGCATATCCCCGTTGAGGTAACCTAGTGTTATTCGAAAATTCTCCAGTTTCATGTTATTCGGAAAGAGTTTGTTAACAAGACTTGATCAACCTTGTTAGTGGATTCCTTTTGATGAGCATGAGATGGATGAAGTTAGAAAGCACAACCTTCTGTACCTCTTTTTACTTTCTGTTATTTAGTTTAAATAAAGCAAAAATAGTATTTTCTGTCTGTTTTCTAAATTATCCTTGCAATAAAAAATACCCCGAAAATAAAAGTTCTCCAAATGTCCCGAAAATGAATTATGATTTTTTGGAATATTTAAGAATTGTTGGCACTGAGAACACACAAGGGGGCCTCACCATGTGCCCACGAGGGTGGAGGGCGCGCCCTACCCCCTGGGCGCACCCCCTGCCTCGTGGACCCCACGTGGGCCCCCTCCACTTATTCTTGCACCCACACACATCGTCTTCCTCTAGAAAAAAATCACCCACTAGCTCAAACCCGAGTTCTAGCTCATCTTGCTGCCATTTTTGATCTCCTTGCTCAAAGCTCCATTCACAAAACTGCTTTGGGGGATTGTTCTTCGGTATGTGAATCCTCCAATGGTCCAATTAGCTTTTGTTCTAGTGCTTTATTGATTGCAATTTTTTGCTGCTTAGGTGACCCTGTTCTTGAGCTTGCATGTCAAATTTATATGGTCGCAAGTAGTTTTAATGCATGATATAGCCTCTAGGTACTTGTAGGAGTAGTTACTATCAATTTTGTTGAGTTTGTTCACCTTTATTTTGAGTCACCAAAATTTCTGAAATTTTTCAGAGGAAGAAATATGTTTAGGAAAATGTACCAAGGTGGTTCCTCAAGGAAGCAAGGACCCAGGCCCGTGATACGTGAGCCGGACTATGAACTACCAAGAGAAGCTCAAGTGCGGCCTTGTGAATGGCCGCTTGAAGATTTTAAGGTCCAAGCAGGAATTAAGGAGGAATTTGACGCCTATGTGTGTAATGCTGAACTTGAGGGCTTCGTGTCAGATAAGTGCCCCCAATATTATCACTTAACTGATTCCTTTGTGAGAAGGTTTAAATTTACATCATCACGCAATTCTCACACTGACCTATTTGATCTCTATGACAAATCTTATACCATGGACTTAGAAGATTTTAATACTGCTTGTAAACTCCTGCAGTGGGGTAGTGTTAGTGAACCTCAGAAATATGAATTTAAAGAATTTCTTGCTAGTATCACTGTGGGGGAATCTAGAGAAATAACACAAGCTACCATAGAGAGCATTCATTTTCCTGCCATACATTGCATTAACGGTAAAGATGAGGCTTGCCACATGTGCGTTTCAGATCTTAGTGTCCTCAAGAGTGCGGTATTGGGTGATAAACAATACAACTTGGGGGCTATTGTTGCACGTAGGTTGCATCTTAATAGTTTAAGTTGAGACCTGTTTGGTGGAATTTATGCAACTCGTGTAGCTAATTTTCTTGAGATACCCATACATGAGAATGATATTGAATTGCCTCCTGCTTATCTAGATTATAATCCTATGGTTCGTCATCAGTTTGTTGAGAGGAACGATCAGTTCCTCCAGTACCGACTAATCTTTGACAGACGGCGCACCGTCCATGTTGCTCTCCCTGCTCCTGCTTTCTTTGACTTTCAGACAAAAGAGAGATATGTTATAACTAGGGAGGAGGCGAACGAGTATGAGAGGAGGACGGAGGCAGCACGCCTCCAAGCTGCAGCTCGTGTGGCAATAGCTGCCGCATCTCAGTACGACCCCAGTTACAACTTTGGATTTCCACCAGGCCAGCCGTGGCCATAGACCAACTTAGGCCAAAAGCCTAAGCTTGGGGGAGTACGTATTTTCACCGACATTATATTCATGTTCACACACTCATGCCAGTTGTCGATGCTCATACTTTTTCATTATATCATCCATGCTAGTTTATTTTTTGTTTTAAGGTTTCTTCTTCTGTGTTTGAAAAACCTTAAGAAAAACAAAAAAATAGTTCTAGCTTTTAGCTAGTTTACTTTCCATACCTGTAGTAGTAGTAACTAAAAGAAAACCCAAAAAGATTTCTCGTTCTTCTTTTTTTGTTGGGAGCTTTCCCGTGTAAATAGTTTTGTTTCTTTTCTTTTATTTGGGGGCCGAGAGGAGAAGACCATGATGAAAATGTTGAGTGGCTCTCATATGCATTATTGTTGATCTAACAAAGAGCACATATTACCTTGTCGTCTCCCTTGAATTGAATGCTTGCAGATTCCAGCTTAGTCCAATGCACGTGCACTATTATTATTATCCACACCGTTTGGTCGTGCAAGTGAAAGGCAATAATGACGATATATGATGAACTGATTGAGATGAGAGAAGCTGGTATGAACTCGACCTCTCTTGTTTTTGTAAATATGATTAGTTCATCGTTTCTGATTCAGCCTATTATGAATGAAACATGTTTAGAATGACAATTAGAGATTATAGTTGCTCATGCCATGCTTAAGTAGCTAGGAGTTTATAATGGTTTACCTTACATGCCAACATGCTATTAAAATGGTTGTGATGTGGTATGATAGGGTGGTATCCTCCTTTGAATGATTCGAGTGGCTTGACTTGGCACATGTTCACGCATGTAGTTGAAAAAAAATCAACATAGCCTCCACGATATTTATGTTCATGGTGAATTATATCCTACTCATGCTAGCATTCAGTGTTGATTAATTTTAATGCATGTTCATGGCTTTTGTCGCTCTCTACCTGGTCGCTTCCTAGTCTTTTTCTAGCCTTCACTTGTACTAAGCGGGAATACTGCTTGTGCATCCAAATCCATAAACCCCAAAAGTTATTCCATATGAGTCCACCATACCTTCCTATATGCGGTATCTACCTGCCGTTCCAAGTAAATTTGTATGTGCCAAACTCTAAACCTTCAAATGAAATTCTGTTTTGTATGCTCGAATAGCTCATGTATCAACTAGGGTTGTCTATATATTCCATGCTAGGCGGGTTATTCTCAAGAGGAGTGGACTCCGCTCCTCACTCACGAGAAAATGGCTGGTAACCGGGATGCCCAGTCCCATGCTCAAATCAAATCAAAATAATTGCAAACCAAACTCCCCCAGGATTGTTGTTAGTTGGAGCCACCCATTGTTTCGGACAACCCATGGATTGATGTTTGTTGGTGGTAGGGGGAGTATAAACTTTACCATTCTATTTGGGAACCGCCTATAATGTGTGTAGCATGGAATATATCGAGATCTCTCAGTTGTTATGTTGAAAATGAAAGTATACCGCTCAAAATGTTATTCATCTCTATTTCGAAACCGAGCTCTGGCACCTCTACAAATCCCTGCTTCCCTCTACGAAGGGGCTATCTATTTACTTTTATGTTGAGTCATCATCCTCTTATTAAAAAGCACCAGTTGGAGAGCACCGCTGTCATTTGCATGTATTATTATTAGTTTACATTGAGTATGACTGTGAATGGATCTCTTTTAACATGAATTACAATTTCTAGTCAGCCCTTGATCTTCAGAGGTGCTCTGCATTTATGTTTTGCGGTCTCAGAAAGGGCTAGCGAGATACCATCTTATCATATCATATCATGATTGTTTTGAGAAAGTGTAATATCATATTATTATTGCTCGCTAGTTTATTATGCCATTGATATGAGTAAACAAGAGACCTAAATGTTATTGTGAATATGGTTAGTTCATAATCTTTGCTGAAAACTTGAATGCTAGCTTTACATATTTACAACAACAAGAGCAAACAAAGTTTGTAAAAGTTTTTCTTTATCACTTTCAGTTTGTCAACTGAATTGCTTGAGGACAAGCAAAGGTTTAAGCTTGGGGGAGTTGATACGTCTCCATCGTATCTACTTTTCCAAACACCTTTGCCCTTGTTTTGGACTCTAACTTGCATGATTTGAATGGAATTAACCCGGACTGACGTTGTGTTCCGCAGAATTGCCATGGTGTTATTTTTGTGCAGAAATAAAAGTTCTGGAATGATCTGAAAATCAACAGAGAATATTTCTAGAATATATAAAAAATAATGGCGAAAGAATCAAGGCCAGGGGGGCCACACCCTATCCACGAGGGTGGGGGGGCATGCCCCTTACCTCGTGGGCCCCCTGGTGCTCCACCGACCTCAACTCCAACTCTATATATTCATGTTCGGGGAGAAAAAATCAGGGAGAAGGATTCATCATGTTTTACGATATGGAGCCGCCGCCAAGCCCTAATCTCTCTCGGGAGGGCTGGTCTGGAGTCCGTTCGGGGCTCTGGAGAGGGGAATCCGTCGCCATCGTCATCATCAACCTTCCTCCATCACCAATTTCATGGTGCTCACCGCCGTGCATGAGTAATTCCATCGTAGGCTTGCTGGAAGGTGATGGGTTGGATGAGATTTATCATGTAATCAAGTTAGTTTTGTTAGAGTTTGATCCCTAGTATCCATTATGTTCTGAGATTGATGTTGCTATGACTTTGTTATGCTTAATGCTTGTCACTATGACCCGAGTGCCATGATTTCAGATCTGAACCTATTATGTTTTCATGAATATATGTGAGTTCTTGATCCTATATTGCAAGTCAATAGATGTCATGCAAGTTCTTTTCCATAAACACGCATGACTATATTTGGAATACATGCCTACATTACATTGATGAATTGGAGCTAGTTCTGTGTCACCCTATGTTATAACTATTGCATGAGGAATTGCATCCGGCATAATTATCCATCACTGATCCACTGCCTACGAGCTTTTCACATATTAATCTTTGCTTAGTTACTTTTCCGTCGCCACTGTTACAATTACTACAAAACCGCTACTGTTACTTTTGCTACCGTTACCGCTACTATCATATTACTTTCCTACTAAATACTTTGCTGCAGATATTAAGTCTTTCAAGTGCGGTTGAATTGACAACTCAACTGTTAATACTTGAGAATATTCTTTGGCTCCCCTTGCGTCGAATCAATAAATTTGGTTGAATACTCTACCCTCAAAAACTGTTGCGATCCCCTATACTTGTTGGTTATCACCCCGCTGCCACGGGAGGGTAGGACAAAAGATGTCATGCAAGTTCTTTTCCATAAGCACATATGACTATATTCGGAATACATGCCTACATTACATTGATGAACTGGAGCTAGTTCTGTGTCACTCTATGTTATAACTGTTGCATGAGGAATCACATCCGACATAATTATCCATCACAGATCCATTGCCTACGAGCTTTTCATATATTGATCTTTGCTTATTTACTTTTTCGTTGCCACTGTTACAATCACTACAAAACTAATACTGTTACTTTTGCCATCGTTACCGATTAATTCCATATTACTTTGCTACTAAATACTTTGCTGCAGATATTAAGTCTTTCAGGTGTGGTTAAATTGACAACTCAACTGTTAATACTTGAGAATATTCTTTGGCTCCCCTTGTGTCGAATCAATAAATTTGGGTTGAATACTCTACCCTCGAAAACTGTTGCGATCCCCTATACTTGTGGGTTATCAGGTATGTACATTGTGAAAGTATTAATTAAGCTTATCGATCTATCCCTATAGATTTTAATGCCTAATATGTAAGCAGCTTCATCGAGGTTTTTCATTGAAAAATTCTTATTCAAGTATCCTTTTATGCTATCCAGAAATTCTATATCATTTCCAATCTGCAATATGTCATCCACATATATATCAGAAATGCTACAGAGCTCCCACTCACTTTCTTCTAAATACAAGCTTCACCGTAATTTTGTATACAACCATATGCTTTGATAACCTCATCAAAGCACATATTCCAACTTCGGGATGCTTGCACCAGTCCATAGATAGATTCCTGGATCTTGCACACTTTGTTAGCACCTTTAGGATCGACAAAACCTTCTGGTTGCATCATATACAACTGTTTTTTAAGATATCCATTAAGGAATGCAGTTTTGACATCCATTTGCCAGATTTCATAATCATAAAATGCGGCAATTGCTAACATGATTCGGACGGACATAAGCATCACTACGAGTGAGAAAGTCTCATTATAGTCAACTCCTTGAACTTGTCGAAAACCTTTCGTGACAAGTTGAGCTTAGTAGACAGCAACATTACCATCAGTGCCAGTCTTCTTCTTGAAGATCCATTTATTTTCTATGGCTTGCCGATCCTTGGGCAAGTCCACCAAAGTCCACACTTTGTTCTTATACATGGATCCAATCTCAAATTTCATGGCCTCAAGCCATCTGTCGGAATCTGGGCTCCTCATAGCTTCTTCATAGTTCGTAGGTTCGCCTTGTTCTAGTAACATGACTTCCAGGACAGGATTACCGTACCACTCTGGTGTGGATCATGCTCTGGTTGACCTACGAGGTTCCGTAGCAACTTGATCTGTAGTTTCCTGATCATTATCATTTGCTTCCTCTCTAGTTGGTGTAGGCATCACGGGAATAGATTTCTCTGATGTGCTATTTTCCAATTCGAGAGAAGGTACGATTACCTCATCAACTTCTACTTTCCTCCCATCACTTCTTTCGAGAGAAATTCCTTCTCTAGAAAGGTTCCATTCTTGGCAACCAAGATCTTGCCTTCGGATTTGTGGTAGAAGGTGTACTAACGTTGTCCTGGACTAGGGGTACTCACCATGTTGTCTCCCGACCAGGTGGATCGGGCCGAGGACCCCCATGGCGGTTTACTCATGGGCCACTTAGGGCAGCCCATGTCGCATTCAAGGAATATTCCACAAGACATAATGATCAAGACAAGGACTCCTCTCCACCAACGTATTCGACTAGGACTCTTGTTATCCTAGGCCTTCGGTACATTATATAAGCCGAAGCCAGGCTAGTCGATAGATCATTATGACATTATTCATCATAACCTCAGGTTTTAAACCACACCATATGATCTCGCGGTAGATCAACTTTGTACTTGATGCTCCATCAATATAAACAAGAGCAAGACGTAGGGTTTTACCTCCATCAAGAGGGCCCGAACCTGAGTAAAACATCGTCTCCTTCGTTCCTGTTACCATTGATATGAGAATCCACAGCTCGGGACCCCCTACCCCGAGATCTGCTGGTTTTTACACCGACAATGGCGCTTTCATTGAGAGTTCCGGTATGTGATCGGCAAAAGATCAATGGCTCGACTGCAGATCAACTGCGATGTCGGCATCTTCGTCACCGGCTCGACTGGTCACCTTGGTTTGACCAAGGACTGTGCCCTGCCTTCAATCGTCCAGTTCGGATGAGGTCCTTCATCAACATCAACTCCGATCTCTATCATGATCATGTAGGAATCATCCATGGAGCTCAGGGGCTCAACGTCAATATTGCCCTCGAGCGACCGTGCTATTTTTCCGAACAACAAACTTGTATCCCCTACCACCACCTCCTCGAGCATCGCTTTGACGATTCCTTTGGTGGAATTGTGCGGAATTGAGTCTACAACAACACAGTAAAATTTTGCCGCGTTCTGATAGAGCAATCTCCGCTGATCTCCGATATACTGGAGCCCTGTCGAATCTGGACGGGAATCTGGATGAGTTTGGAGAGTGGCGCCCAACATCTAGATCAGACTTCCTTTGGAAGATCCAGCCATTGATCGGCTGCATAATTCCTATATCTACCGCCTCTCAAAATTTCAGCTCGATCCGACCGTTCAAACTCTGGGAACCTTCCGATTAGTGCATCACTTTTTGGATCTGTTTTCTGCGCGAATACGAATCCGACCCGAGTTCATCTTTCTTCATGAACGGGATATTGGACAACCTTTTTGGAAGAATATCTTTGTAGGGTATTGTGTTTTGTTTATGAACACATGCTCACAAATTTTGCTCCTTTTCGGAGGTAATCTTCGTCGTCACGCCGGTGTCAAACCAGCCTTTTATCCACGTCTGCCGACCTGCGCTAGACAGATCATCACTTCATCAAGCCGAGCCCAAGCTTACCAGATCATCAGCTCGACAAGCCGAAAAAGATTTCAACATAACGAATACTAAATTATCACCAACACCATCGCCTCACGGATTGCATGGGCCAGGCGCGCCGACATCGCCGCTCGGTCACTTCATCAATCCGGCTTTCACCGCGTCACAAGTTATGACCAGCGTCGGCATGGCCGCACTGTTGCTTCTTCAAGTTGATGTCCATCACGCCGAACTGCTTCAATACCTCGGCTGACATGGCAGCTGCAACATCTCCTTACTGACCCGCTCCGTTACCTCGGCCTAGACCGGGGGCTTCGCCATCTCTTCATCAGCCTACTCTGGAGACTTCGACATTCACCAACCGACTAGCTTTGTCACATTAGCTGGACCGGGGGCTTTGCCTCGGCGAGCCAACCTTTGCCATCATCGCCATGCCGTCCCTTCATTGCCCATTAGGCAATGGGTGTGCGAATCTAGTCCCAATTTTGGGAGTAATCTTTCTTCATGTTGCTATAACAGATAAACCAGGTCTGTCAAATGGTGGCCGCATTAACGACGGTCGCGTGGTGGTTCGGTCAGTTTCCGTATACAGTTCGATGAATGCCGAATCCGGAACTCGGACCGACCTATGAATTCAGGCTTTGCCACGCCTTCGCCGTGTCACGTCGACGCCCTGCATAAACATTGACTTCGGCGCCCGGCCACACCTATTTAAATAAATTATTTTTGCGAAAAGCAATTATGCAAGGATTTTATATATATTTATATTATTTTTTTGGACCGCACTATTTTATGTGTGTAGGTGATCGACTTCGACTGCATCACGCGGTCACTTTGGCAAGCAACATCGTCATCCCAATTGGCATAAATCGGCTCGCATGATCACCTTGTTGATTGAATTGCCATACCTACATGTTCGGTTGCCTCGGGGACTTTGACATCATCAAGGGGGTCCTACCTCGTGGGTGTTTGGCGATGGGCCATATTTCTTTTATTACTCACTTTGCATAAATTATTAATCATGCAACTTTTATTAAAAAAATATTACTATTATCTCAGGCTTGCACTATCTTCTGTGCACATGTAAATGATCCGGATTGGCCAGCGCTGTCACCTCGACGTATCGACATACCATGTCACCTCGGCTGGACCGGGGGCTTCGTCATCACTTCATTAACCCAAGCTGGGTACTTCGGCGTCAAACTGCGGCCTGCATCGGCCGTGCTATGTCGCCACTTCAAAGCGTCGAGCTCTTCGCTCTGCCACCTCGGGACCGGCTTGGGGGCTGGGACCTCGTCCCGCCGTAAGCTCAAACCGCGTCATTAATGTCGAACACATCAACCAGCTAAGTCACTTTTATGCTCAAAGTTTTAAATTTTTTAATCTGTGTTCAGTTTGACCATGCTCACATACGTTATTTGTTAAAAACACTTCTCTTAGTCAAGTTTACTGGGGGCTCTTAAATTTATATGAGCCGTTTTATAGTAAATGTGTTTTCTTCCTAGTCATTGCAAAGTCATTTTCTATCACTCCTTTTTCGACGCGAGTGTGTGGTCAATAGCCGGATGGCCCATTTTCTCTCCAATGACCGCTCAAGTTTAGTTCGCTAAACTGGCCTAACGAGAAGTACTCCATGATGTCTACTACACAACCTTCTTCTTGTAGACGTTGTTGGGCCTCCAAGTGCAGAGGTTTGTAGGACAGTAGCAAATTTCCCTCAAGTGGATGACCTAAGGTTTATCAATCCGTAGGAGGCGTAGGATGAAGATGGTCTCTCTCAAGCAACCCTGCAACCAAATAACAAAGAGTCTCTTGTGTCCCCAACACACCCAATACAATGGTAAATTGTATAGGTGCACTAGTTCGGCGAAGAGATGGTGATACAAGTGGTATATGGATAGTAGATAATAGTTTTTGTAATCTGAAAATATAAAAACAGCAAGGTAACTAATAATAAAAGTGAGCATAAACGGTATTGCAATGTGTGGAAACAAGGCCTAGGGTTCATACTTTCACTAGTGTAAGTCCTCTCAACAATAATAACATAATTGGATCATAAAACTATCCCTCAACATGCAACAAAGAGTCACTCCAAAGTAACTAATAGCGGAGAACGAACGAAGAGATTATGGTAGGGTACGAAACCACCTCAAAGTTATTCTTTCCAATCAATCCGTTGGGCTATTCCTATAAGTGTCACAAACAGCCCTAGAGTTCGTAGTAGAATAACACCTTAAGAAACAAATCAACCAAAACCCTAATGTCACCTAGATACTCCAATGTCACCTCAAGTATCCGTGGGTATGATTATACGATATGCATCACACAATCTCAGATTCATCTATTCAACCAACACAAAGGACCTCGAAGAGTGCCCCAAAGTTTCTATCGGAGAATCACGACGAAAACGTGTGCCAACCCATATGCATAGGTTCATGGGCGGAACCCGCAAGTTGGTCACCGAAACATACATCAAGTGGCACGTGGTATCCCATTGTCACCACAGATATCCATCGCAAGACATACATCAAGTGTTCTCCAATCTTTAAAGACTCAATCCGATAAGATTACTTCAAAGGGGAAACTCGATTCATTACAAGAGAGAAGAGGGGGAGGAGAAACATAAGATCCAACTATAATAGCAAAGCTCGCGATACATCAAGATCGTGCCAAATCAAGAACACGAGAGAGAGAGATCAAACACATAGCTACTGGTACATACCCTCAGCCCCGAGGGAGAACTACTCCCTCCTCGTCATGGAGAGCACCGGGATGATGAAGATGTCCACCGAAGAAGGATTCCCCCTCCGTTAGGGTGCCGGAATGGGTCTAGATTGGCTTTCGGTGGCTACGGAGGCTTCTGGCGGCGGAACTCTCGATCTAATCTCTGTTCTGGGAGTTTTAGGGTATATGGAGTTATATAGGCAGAAGAAGCACGTCAGGGGAGCCACAAGGGCCCCATGAGGCAGGGGGCGCACCCCAGGGGGTGGGCACGCCCCCTACCCTCGTGAGCTCCTCCTTCCTTCCTTGACGTGGGGTCCAAGTCCATCGGGTGGCTTTCGTTCCAAAAATAACTTCTATAGTTGATTTCGTTCCGTTTCAACTCCATCTGATATTCCTTTTCTTTGAGACACTGAAATAGGCATAAAACATCAAATCTGGGCTGGGCCTCCGATTAATAGGTTAGTCCCAAAAATAATATAGAAGCGGATAATAAAGCCCAATATTGCCCAAAACAGTAGATAATATAGCATGGAGCAATAAAAAATTATAGATACGTTGGAGACGTATCAAGCATCCCCAAGCTTAATTCCTGCTCGTCCTCGAGTAGGTAAATGATAAAAAGATAATTTTTGATGTGGAATGCTAGTTGGCATAATTTCAATGTAATTCTTCTTAATTGTGGCATGAATATTCAGATCCATAAGATTCAAGACAAAAGTTTAATATTGACATAAAAATAATAATACTTCAAGCATACTAATAAAGCAATCATGTCTTCTCAAAATAACATGGCCAAAGAGAGCTATCCCTACAAAATCATATAGTCTGGCTATGCTCCATCTTCACCACACAAAATATTTAAGTCATGCACAACCCTGATGACAAGCCAAGCAATTGTTTCATACTTTTGATGTTCTCAAACTTTTTCAATCTTCACGCAATACATGAGCGTGAGCCATGGACATAGCACTATAGGTGGAATAGAATGGTGGTTGTGGAGAAGACAAAAAAGGAGAAGATAGTCTCACATCAACTAGGCGTATTAATGGGCTATGGAGATGCCCATCAATAGATATCAATGTGAGTGAGTAGGGATTGCCATGCAACGGATGCACTAGAGCTATAAGTGTATGAAAGCTCAACAAAAGAAACTAGTGGGTGTGCATCCAACTCGCTTGCTCACGAAGACCTAGGGCATTTTGAGGAAGCCCATCATTGGAATATACAAGCCAAGTTCTATAATGAAAGATTCCCACTAGTATATGAAAGTGACAACATATGAGACTCTCTATATGAAGAACATGGTGCTACTTTGAAGCACAACATATGAGACTCGCTATATCATGGTGCTACTTTGAAGCACAAGTGTGGAAAAAGGATAGTAGCATTGCCCCTTTTTTTGGCCTTTCCTTTTTTTGGCCTTTCTTTTTTTATTTGGCCTTTCCTTTTTTTTCCTTTTTTGGGACAATGCTCTATTGAATGGTGATCATCACACTTCTGTTTATTTACAACTCAAGAATTACAACTCGATACTAGAAGAAAGATGACTCTATATGAATGCCTCCGGCGGTGTACCGGGATATGCAATGAATCAAGAGTGACATGTATGAAAGAATTATGAATGGTGGCTTTGCCACAGATACAATGTCAACTACATGATCATGCAAAGCAATATGACAATGATGAAGCGTGTCATAATAAATGGAACGGTGGAAAGTTGCATGGCAATATATCTCGGAATGGCTATGGAAATGCCATAATAGGTTGGTATGGTGGCTATTTTGAGGAAGGTATATGGTGGGTTTATGGTACCGGCGAAAGTTGCGCGGTACTAGAGAGGCTAGCAAAGGTGGAAGGGTGAGAGTGCGTATAATCCATAGACTCAACATTAGTCATAAAGAACTCACATACTTATTGCAAAAATCTATTAATTATCGAAACAAAGTACTACGCGCATGCTCCTAGGGGGATAGATTGGTAGGAAAAGACCATCACTCGTCCCCGGCCGCCACTCATAAGGAAGACAATCAATAAACACCTCATGCTCCGACTTCGTTACATAACGGTTCACCATACGTGCATGCTACGGGAATCACAAACTTCAACACAAGTATCTCTCAAATTCACAACTACTCAACTAGCACGAATTTGATATTATTACCTCTATATCTCAAAACAATCATCAAGCATCAAACTTCTCTTAGTATTCAACACACTCATAAGAGAATTTTTATTACTCTTGAATACCTAGCATATTAGGATTTTAAGAAAATTACCATGCTATTTAAGACTCTCAAAATAATATAAGTGAAGCATGAGATTTCATCTATTTCTTCAAAATAAAACTACCACCATGCTCTAAAAGATATAAGTGAAGCACTAGAGCAAATGACAAACTACTCCGAAAGATATAAGTGAAGATCAATGAGTAGTCGAATAATTATGCAACTATGTGAAGACTATATAACATTTAATAATTTCAGATCTTGGTACTTTATTCAAACAGCAAGCAAAGCAAAGTAAAATGACATCTAAGAATAGCAAACATCATGTGAAGAAGCAAAAACTTAGGATCAACCGAAACTAACCGATAATTGTTGAAGAAGAAAGGTGGGATGCCAACCAGGGCATCCCCAAGCTTAGATGCTTGAGACTTCTTGAAATATTATCTTGGGGTGCCTTGGGCATCCCCATGCTTGAGCTTTTGTTTCCCCTTAATTCCTCTCATATCACGGTCTCCCTAAATCTCAAAAGCTTCATCCACACAAAACTCAACAAGGACTCGTGAGATAAGTTAGTATAAACCATTGCAAAAACCTTATCATACTCTACTGTAGCAAATCACTAAAATTATTATTCAACATTGCATACTAAATGCCTCTGCATATTTAATAGTCCTATCCTCAAATAGAATCATTAAAGAAGCAAACATATGCAAACAATGCAAACATAACAGCAATCTGCCTAAACAGGATAGTCTGTAAAGAATGCTGCAACATCCATACTTCCCTAGCTCCAAAAATTATGAACAAAAATTACCACTGTAGTAAATTTATCAGATCTTAATATGAAAAAGGTTTAAACATTTTATCACATTCTGGCTTTTCTAGGGAATTATTGCAACAGCGGTAAACTTTCTGTTTTCAAACAGCAACATGTATACTTGTAACATAGGCATAGTAAACGCTATCAATGCCACTTTTATGGAAATAAGAGATGCAAAACATTATTCTAAATAACAGCAAGAAAATCCTAACAAAATAAATTGATGCTCCAAGCAAAACACATATCATGTGGCGAATAAAAATATAGCTCCAAGTAAAGTTACCGATGAATGAAGACGAAAGAGGGGATGCCCTCCGGGGCATCCCCAAGCTTAGGCTCTTGGTTGTCCTTGAATATTACCTTGGGATGCCTTGGGAATCCCAAAGATTAGGCTCTTACCACTCCTTATTCCATAGTCCATCGAATCCTTACCCAAAACTTGAAAACTTCACAACACAAAACTTAACAGAAAACTCGTAAGCTCCGTTAGTATAAGAAAATAAATCACCACTTCAAGGTACTGTAATGAACTCATTCTTTATTTATAATGGTGTTAAACCTACTGTATTCCAACTTCTCTATGGTTTATAAACTATTTTACTAGCCATAGATTCATCAAAATAAGCAAACAACACATGAAAAACAGAATCTGACAAAAACAGAACAGTCTGTAGTAATCTTGATAAAACGTATACTTCTGTAACTCATAAAATTCTCAAACAAATTTCTGGACCTGAGGAATTTATCTATTAATCACCTGCAAAAAGAATTAACTAAATAGCACTCTCCAAATAAAAATGGCAGCAATTCTCGTGAGCGCTAAAGTTTCTGTTTTTTACAGCATGATCAACAATACTATCCCAAAGTCTTCCCAAAGGTTCTACTTGGCACAAACACTAATTAAAAGCATAAAACCACATCTAAACAGAGGCTAGATGAATTATTTATTACTAAACAGGAACAAAAATCAAGTAATAAAAATAAAATTGGGTTGCCTCCCAACAAGCGCTATCGTTTAACGCCCCTAGCTAGGCATGATGATTTCAATGATGCTCATATAAAAGATAAGAATTGTAACATAAAGAGAGCATCATGAAGAATATGACTAGCACATTTAAGTCTAACATGCTTCCTATGCATAGGGATTTTGTGAGCAAAAAACTTATGGGAACAAGAATCAACTTGCATAGGAAGGTAAAACAAGCGTAACTTCAAAACTTTAAGCACATAGAGAGGAAACTTGATATTATTGCAATATGTAGAAGCATATGATCCTCTCTCATAATAATTTTCAGTAGCATCACGAATGAATTCAACAATATAACCAGCACCTAAAACATTCTTTTCATGATCTACAAGCATAGAAAATTTACTACTCTCCACATAGGCAAATTTCTTCTCATGGATAATAATGGGAGCAAACTCAACAAAATAACTATCATGTGATTGAAAATTAAGATCAAGATGACAAGTTCATGGTTATCATTATTCTTTAAAGCATACGTGTCATCACAATAATCATCATAGATAGCAACTTTGTTCTCATAATCAATTGGAACCTCTTCCGGAATAGTGGAATCATTACTAAATAAAGTCATGACCTCTCCCAAACCACTTTCATCAATATAATCATCATAAATAGGAGGCATGCTTTCATCATAATAAATTTGCTCATCAAAACTTGGGGGACAAAAAATATCATCTTCATCAAATATAGCTTCCCCAAGCTTGTGGCTTTGCATATCATTAGCATCATGGATATTCAAGGAATTCATACTAACAACATTGTAATCATGCTCATCATTCAAATATTTAGTGCCAAACATTTTATAGATTTCTTCTTCTAGCACTTGAGCACAATTATCCTTTCCATCATACTCATGAAAGATATTAAAAAGGTGAAGCGTATGAGACAAACTTAATTCCATTTTTATAGTTTTTTATAAACTAAACTAGTGATAAAACAAGAAACTAAAAGAGTCGATTGCAAGATCTAAAGATATACCTTCAAGCGCTAACCTCCCCGGCAACGGCGCCAGAAAAGAGCTTGATGTCTACTACACAACCTTCTTCTTGTAAACGTTGTTGGGCCTCCAAGTGCAGAGGTTTGTAGGACAGTAGAAAATTTCCCTCAAGTGGATGACCTAAGGTTTATCAATCCGTAGGAGGCGTAGGATGAAGATGGTCTCTCTCAAGCAACCCTGCAACCAAATAACAAAGAGTCTCTTGTGTCCCCAACACACCCAATACAATGGTAAATTGTATAGGTGCACTAGTTCGGCGAAGAGATGGTGATACAAGTGGTATATGGATAGTAGATAATAGTTTTTGTAATCTGAAAATATAAAAACAGCAAGGTAACTAATAATAAAAGTGAGCATAAATGGTATTGCAATTTGTGGAAACAAGGCCTAGGGTTCATACTTTCACTAGTGTAAGTCCTCTCAACAATACTAACATAATTGGATCATAAAACTATCCCTCAACATGCAACAAAGGGTCACTCCAAAGTCACTAATAGCGGAGAACGAACGAAGAGATTATGGTAGGGTACGAAACCACCTCAAAGTTATTCTTTCCAATCAATCCGTTGGGCTATTCCTATAAGTGTCACAAACAACCCTAGAGTTCGTACTAGAATAACACCTTAAGAAACAAATCAACCAAAACCCTAATGTCACCTAGATACTCCAATGTCACCTCAAGTATCCATGGGTATGATTATACGATATGCGTCACACAATCTCAGATTCATCTATTCAACCAACACAAAGGACCTCGAAGAGTGCCCCAAAGTTTCTACCAGAGAATCACGATGAAAACGTGTGCCAACCCCTATGCATAGGTTCATGGGCGGAACCCACAAGTTGGTCACCAAAACATACATCAAGTGGCACGTGGTATCCCATTGTCACCACAGATATCCACGGCAAGACATCCATCAAGTGTTCTCAAATCTTTAAAGACTCAATCCGATAAGATTACTTCAAAGGGGAAACTCGATTCATTACAAGAGAGAAGAGGGGGAGGAGAAACATAAGATCCAACTATAATAGCAAAGCTCGCGATACATCAAGATCGTGCCAAATCAAGAACACGAGAGAGAGAGAAAGAGAGATCAAACACATAGCTACTGGTACATACCCTCATCCCCGAGGGAGAACTACTCCCTCCTCGTCATGGATAGCACTGGGATGATGAAGATGTCCACCGGAGAAGGATTCCCCTTCCGGCAGGGTGCCAGAACGGGTCTAGATTGGCTTTCGGTGGCTACGGAGGCTTCTGGCGGCGGAACTCTCGATCTAATCTCTGTTCTGGAAGTTTTAGGGTATATGGAGTTATATAGGCAGAAGAAGCACGTCAGGGGAGCCACGAGGGCTCCACGAGGCAGGGGGGCGCGCCCCAGGGGGGTGGGCGTGCCCCTACCCTCGTGAGCTCCTCCTTCCTTCCTTGACGTGGGGTCCAAGTCCATCGGGTGGCTTTCGTTCCAAAAATAACTTCTCTAGTTGATTTCGTTCCGTTTTGACTCCGTCTGATATTCCTTTTCTTCGAAACACTAAAATAGGCATAAAACAACAAATCTGGGCTGGGCCTCCGGTTAATAGGTTAGTCCCAAAAATAATATAAAAGTGGATAATAAAGCCCAATATTGCCCAAAACAGTAGATAATATAGCATGGAGCAATCAAAAATTATAGATACGTTGGACACGTATCACTCCGCCTTTGGGATATGAGGTTGAAGTCGAAGGCTGACCCACTCGACGTCTTAAGATCGGATGTTTCATGTTAAAGCACGACGGAAGCACAAACTAATTTTAAGACCAATTTTTGGATTGGCACAAAAAAATTGATTTAGTTCGGACGTAGAGTTTCCGCATAAGTTTTTTGGTTTTTTAAGCTTATGGCACTTTTTGATCTATTTGTGTGCCTTTTTTATGAGGCGGGACATCCTCTTGACCGAGGTATCCAGCGTAATAATCCAGTTTGGGAAATCTTTTTCGACCCATAGTTTGGCATTTTTTCTGCCAACCTGCACCTCGGTGTTGGGTCCGAGCATAAGTCCCACAGTACACTGTCGGACACTTTTTAAGCATCGACAATATCAACAGGGGGCTGCGACTTGAGCCGAACCCACCAAAAGCCAAGGTACTCTGAGGTGTCCTCAGAAAAATGTTCTCGGATGTTGGTTTATATGCATCAGTTCCGAATTGTGTCTTCAGTCAATAGTTGGGTTGCCCGGCTCCTGTGCTTGCCTCCTACGTTCCTCTTTGTTCAGCTAGCTACGCAAAGGGAGAACCACTGCAATTGTTCTTCCAGCTAGCATGGTTAAGCACCTTAGTGGAGAAAGCCAAAAACTGACTGTCACAATAAGCGCAAACTGGTCAGCGATCTGATGATTGTATTAAACTATAAGATCGATAGAGGTCACCACGTGTTAAATGACGGCGTTCATAACATTGGCCAAAGTGTTTACGACTTGACCTCGACTGTTGCTGAACACTAACCGGGGGCTTACTGGCCTCCCAACTTTAAGCTCCCATGACTAAGTGAAAGTTATAAAGCCCGCATATCTGATTGCCTCGTTTCCGCTAACAC
The DNA here is from genome assembly GCF_018294505.1 of Triticum aestivum. Lineage (NCBI taxonomy): Eukaryota > Viridiplantae > Streptophyta > Magnoliopsida > Poales > Poaceae > Triticum > Triticum aestivum. Next base: position 385,695,077 of record NC_057806.1, on the reverse strand, counting down.
AACCGCCTTCGGGCACCGAGACGTCGGCTAAGGGTTGTTTTGTTATTGCGAAAACACCCTGTGTAGCATCTACAAGGGGGTGGAAGCCGATGATGGGCCACTTTCAACTGACAAATGGTCGCAATGGAGTCAAAATAAACATATCATCGGCGTTTGTATTTAATATACGAGGGTTGCCTTCCACAATCATTGTTATAAAAATATGCATCAATTTGACTTAAGATTTTGGCCAAGCTGGGTTGCCTGGCTCCTGTGCTTACCCCTACGTTCCCGATTGTTCAGCTAGGCGGTAAAGGGAGCACCTCTGTGATTGTTACTACCGGGTCATCCGAGTTAGTACCTCAGACTGGGTGAAGCCGAAAGCTAGCGATCTTAAAGGATATAATTGGTCGGCAATGACGGAAGTGAAAATTTTGGTTCATTAATACCATAGAGTTCGGGAACTTTCCCCGACCTAAATCCTCAATATTTTCCTCCCACATTGATTGGAGGTGAGGTTTCATGATCATGATCAACATGACAACCCAAAGAAAGGAACCGATAGTGGGATCATTTTCTTTGGAAGATGTTTCATATCTCTCTACTTACCTTTGTTTATAAAACCGTATGGCCGGATTGCCTTGTTTTCCATAAATCTTTGCCCTTATAACAACTTTATAAAGTATGACAAACACTCCCCGGCTTATGGCCGAGGAGGTTGAATCCGATGGTCGGTCAACAAAGTTTTGTACAGTGCAGATCTGAGCATTAATGATGTAAAGTACTTGGATACATAAAATCATTACACATAATTTGTGATTTTACTCTGGATATCGATCCTTAATTCGGCCACCCGTGCATGCATTAAGGCTCCAGGGCTACTGGGCTTCAGGCTTATCATTCACTAATATTAAAGGGGCACATCGATCCCCTGATTTTGTGTTGCCACCCGACCAGTGTCTCGGGGGCTACTGCATTGCCTATTCAATACAGAAAATTTAAAGTGCTCAGTGTTCGGCTAGACCGGACTATGCGCAAACGCGTCTTCGGACAATAATAGGTACCATCTAGGACTTATCCGGCATCAAGATAATATATTACGGTGACTTCTCAAAACCCTCTCTCAAGGGCCCATTCGCCGATCACTATTTCCTCTAATATATTACACCATGTTTCTATTCCTAAGTATGTTGTCGAGCTGGGAGTTGATCCTCAAGCTGATTTTACGAATCGACCTGAGTCTCAGGGGCTACTAGGGTCAGTGGTTTGATTTTATCCTTCAGGTGCATCCTGGATATTAGGCCAACACGCACCTTGAGGGCCACTGGCTATACATCTCGGCAGAGAATACATTGCACAATTTGGAATCAAATTCATAACAATCAGCCCATGGCCGAGGTGGTGCTCCACCGAGGATACAGTCCGGCATTGGTGCTCGACCGCAAAAGATACCTCGGAAGCAGTCCGGCATAAAGCTCGGTTGCAAGTGGCTGGCTCCATAGAGGGAATCTCTGGCATTAATCTCATTTGAACCCTTTTAAATTTTTCAAGACCAAGGTAATCTATGACACCTCGGATACAGTCCGGCGTCGGAGCTCGGTTACATTCCGGCATTGAAGCTCGAAAGCAGTCCGGCGTTGGTGCTCGGCTGCAAAAGATACCTCAAATGCAGTCCGCATTGGAGCTCGGACGCGAGAGGACACCGCTGCATGGGAAACACTTCAAACCCAAGGTAGGCGTAAAAATAACAAGGCATTGATAACAGCCGATAACTTAAAGGGGCTCCTCGGATACCCAACGTGTAAACTCTTTGGACTCACTTCGGTGATCCTCAAGATCGAAGATGGGAAGATTTGTTGAACCAGTTTTCAAGACCGGCGACCGATGATGAATAGCAGTTCGGAAGAATCGAGGAGTGTCCCCAACTTGAAGACCGGTTCAGCGGGCTACTGACGGTGTCCTGGACTAGGGGGTACTCACCATGTCGTCTCTCGACCAGGTGGATCGGGCCGAGGACCCCCATGGCAGTTTACTCATGGGCCACTTCAGGCAACCCATGTCGCATTCAAGGAATATTCCACAAGACTTTATGATCAAGACAAGGACTCCTCTCCACCAACATATTCGACTAGGACTCTTGTTATCCTAGGCCTCCGGTACATTATATAAACCGAGGCGAGGCTATTCGATAGATCATTATGACATTATTCATCACACCCTTAGGTTTTAGACCACAACATATGATCTCGCGGTAGATCAACTCTGTACTTGATACTCCATCAATATAAACAAGAGTAGGACGTAGGTGTAACACCCATGATGGGCTATATTTCCCACGTGTCGGAGCACGACTTAGAGGCATAACCGCATAGTAGGCATGTCGCAAGAGGGGTAATCTTTACACATCCCATGTACTGAAAAAGAAGGGGATAAAGAGTTGGCTTACAATCTCCACTTCACACAATACATAAATATCATACATCATCCAGAATACAATCAAGGCCCGACTACGGAACCAAAATAAAGACAACCCCAAATGCATTGATCCCCGATCGCCCCAACTGGGCTCCACTACTGATCAACCGGAAAAGAAACAAAACAATGAACAAGATCTTCATCGGGCTCCCACGTGAGCTCGGTTGCGTCATCTGCACTGGTATCATCGGCACCTGCAACTGTTTTGGAAGTATCTGTGAGCCACGGGGACTCAGCAATCTCACACCCTCGCGATCAAGACTATTTAAGCTTAAAGGTAGGAAAGGGTAGTGAGGTGGAGCTGCATCAAGCACTAGCATACGCAAAAGAGAGCGAGAAGAGAAGCAACGCACGGTCGAGAAGCTAATAACGATCAAGAAGTGTTCCTGAAACTACTTACGTTCAAACATAACGCAAGAACCGTGTTCACTTCCCGGACTCCGCCGAAAAGAGACCATCACGGCTACACACGCGGTTGATGTATTTTAATTAAGTCAAGTGTCAAGTTTTCTACAACCAGACATTAACAAATTCCCATCTGCCCATAACCGTGGGCACGGCTTTCAAAAGTTCAAATCCCTGCAGGGGTGTCCCAACTTAGCCCATCACAAGCTCTCACGGTCAACGAAGGATATTCCTTCTCCCAGGATGACCCGATCAGACTCGGAATCCCGGTTACAAGACATTTCGACAATGGTAAAACAAGACCAGCAAAGCCGCCCGGATGTGCCGACAAATCCCGATAGGAGCTACACATATCTCGTTCTCAGGGCACACCGGATGAGCAAGACGTCGGGTTGGCATAGACCCTGGTTGCCCAGGGGGCACCGGACATCGCTTAGGTTGGACCAACACTTAGAGAAGCACTGGCCCGGGGGGTTAAAATAAAGATGACCCTTGAGTCCGCGAAACCCAAGGGAAAAAGGCTTAGGTGGCAAATGTTAAAACCAAGGTTGGGCCTTGCTGGAGGAGTTTTATTCAAGGCGAACTGTCAAGGGGTTCCCATTATCACCCAACCGCGTAAGGAATGCAAAATCAAGGAACATAACACCGGTATGACGGAAACTAAGATGACAAGAGTGGAACAAAACACCAGGCATAAGGACGAGCCTTCCACCCTTTACCAAGTATATAGATGCATTAATTAAATAAGAGATAATGTGATATTCCAACAATAACCATGTTCCAACATGGAACAAACTTCATCTTCATCTTCACCTGCAACTAGCAACGCTATAAGGGGGGCTGAGCAAAGCGGTAACATAGCCAAACAACGGTTTGCTAGGACAAGGTGGGTTAGAGGCTGGACATGGCAATATGGGAGGCATGATATAGCAAGTGGTAGGTATCACGGCATAGCAATAGAGCGAGCAACTAGCAAGCAAAGATAGAAGTGATTTCGAGGGTATGGTCATCTTGCCTGCAAAGTTCTCAGAGTTGACGAAAGCTTGATCCTCGTTAGCGTACTCAACAGGTTCCTCGATCACGTACTCGTCTCCCGGCTCTACCCAAGGCAAGAACACAAGCAAAAGAACCGACAATTAATCACGGTGCAATGCGCAAGCAACATGATGCAAAACATGGCATGATATGTGAGAGGTGATATGCAATGCATATGCGTGCTTCGGAAGGGAAAGATAGAATCAGGCCTCAACTTGGAAAACCAAGAGTGCCGCTGAAAAGATGGGATTATTCTGGTCGAAATCAATATAAAGATCGCCGGAATCGAAGACACGGTTTGCAAATGGCAAGCAAAACGATAATGGCACAATTCTGCGATTAACAACACGATGCCATCTAGAATGCAACAAGAAACTAAGCTACTACACTCAAACATAGCAACAAAGCACATGGAAGTGATCTACTCAAGATGCTTGAAAAAATATGAACACTAAGCTACGGCTAAATCACAAAATAGAAGGTTCAAACAAGCATGGCAAAAGTGCAAAAGATATCAGCTTCACAGACTTAGTGAAAATAACAACATGCCAGGAAATAACATCAGGAAGCAAAGTTCAGAGAAAGATTACAACACGCTACAGGACCAGATTATAGAAAACAAGGGCATGACATGAATCTACTCAAAGCATATAACAAAAATCCCTTACTGACCATAAGCCAAAAAGGATCATAAGATATGATGGCACCCATGTAAACATAGCAAGTTTCGTTAACAGATTCAGACTTAGCAAAAAACTGGACATGACATAAACAGAATTATGAAGGCATGTTTATGAGCTCGATTCACTCAACACAAGGCATTGCATGACAAAATAAGCATACTACCAGCAAGAAGACATGCTCAAGAAGCTAACCATGGCAAGAACAAGTACATAGCATGCTTGGATCAACTACAACAACCTTGGCAAAATTGATTAACATGTAAACAATCTGCCAGGAACATTTTATAGCAAAAGTAGAGCAAGATTGAGTCATGCTAGGGTACTCCATAAATGCAAACAGGGGCATGGATGGATAGAGCACAACCATATGCCCAAATCATCCTTACTGAACATACTCAAAAGAAGCATGGATCTCTCTGTAGCAACATGAATACATGGCATAAAAATAACAGCAGACAAAGACTTAGCCAAAACCCTGATATCCTGAAAACAACAATATTACGAGAGCTACTTTGCATGCTTGTGCTAGTCACCATATTGATCATAAAAATACATGGCATACACCCCTGTAAAGATGGCATGGCATAGCCCAAAACACATGTAGAGCACATGCTCATATGCAACACACATTAATCATGGCAAAAACGACAAATGCTCATAATCTGATAAGAATCAGGAACTAACATTTTATAGCACTCTTGCAACAGCATTTTAGGCATCAAGATGGACTCAAACAAGCATGGTGCAATGGAATGAAATGAAGAGGACATCCAAACGAACAAACTGATATGCCACACGCACGAAACGGAGCTACAATGACAGAGTTATGATGCGATGAACATGCCATGAAAATGTTAGGGACTTAGGGAAAAAGGAGTCAACCTAGGGTTTACTGTAGCTGGATCTGGATCTGGACGGCACGCGAACCGAGGATCACCGGATTTCACTGTTGACGACGGGGACGGCGGCCGGAGCTGGAGGACGAGGCCGGAGAAGGTCGCCGGAGTGCTTGCGGCGACGAGGGCGCCGAGGAGGAGCGGGTGCGGCACGGCAGAGCGACGCCGGAGTGCGGGTGGCGTGCGGCACGAAAGCGGTGGCGGCGGCGTGAGGAAGTAGGCGGCGGCGCGGCGACGAACTCCGGCGTGCGCGAGAGGCGAGCGGCGGCCCGGGCGCGTGGGCCGGGAGGGCCCCGCCTGGGCCCGGCGGGCCTGCGCGGGAGGGGCGGTGAAGTGGGCACGGGAGATGGTGAATCAGGAGGCGACACGTGGCGGTGGCGCGGGGAAGTTGGACACGTCCGTCGGTGGCGGTTTTGTCTGGCGGCGCGAGGTGGAAGGAGGTTAGGGTTCATCCGCAAATTTCGGGGAGATGCACATATTTATAGATGGAGGGAGCTAGGAGAGTCCAAATGGAGTGCGGTTTTTGGCCACACGATCGTGATCGAACGGCCGAGAGGATGGAGGGGGTTTAGATGGGTTTGGGCCACTTTGGAGGGGTGTTGGGCTGCAACACACACGAGGCCTTTATGGTTCCTCGGTTAACCGTTGGAGTATCAAACGAACTCCAAATGGCACGAAACTTGACAGGCGGTCTACCGGTGGTGTACCAAGTCTGCCTGGAAAATCTCGGTCCAATCCGAGAACGTTTAACACCTGCACACGAAAAGAGGCAAAAGGGGGCTCCGGAGGACATAGGAGTGTCGGATCGCAAAACGGACAACGGGGAAAATGCTCGGATGCATGAGACGAACACGTACGCAAATGCGATGCACATGATGACATGATATGAAATGCATGACATGCAAACAAATGCCAAGGCAACAACAGTGAATAACTAGAAGACACCTGGTGCAACGGTCTCGGGGCGTTACAGACTTACAGTAGGGTTTTACCTCCATCAAGAGGGTCCTAACCTGGGTAAAACATCGTCTCCTTCGTTCCTGTTACCATTGATCCGAGAATCCATAACTCGGGACCCCCTACCCCGAGATCTGCCGGTTTGACACCGACATGTATCCAATTGTTTCCTTAGGGTATCCTATGAAGACTCACTACTCCGATTTGGGTTCGATCTTATCAGACTGAAGCCTTTTGACATAAGCGTCGCATCCCCAAACTTTTAAGAAACGACAGCTTAGGTTTGTTGCCAAACCACAGTTCATATGGTGTCATCTCAACGGATTTAGATGATGCCCTATTTAACGTGAATGCGGTTGTCTCTAATGCATAACCCTAAAACGATAATGGTAAATCGGTAAGAGACATCATAGAACACACCATATCCAATAAAGTACGGTTTACGATGTTCGGACACACCATTACGCTGTGGTGTTCCAGGTGGCGTGAGTTGTGAAACAATTGTTTTAAATGAAGGCCAAACTCGTAACTCAAATATTCGCCTCTACGATCAGATCGTAGAAACTTTATATTTTTCTTACGATGATTCTCCACTTCACTCTGGAATTCTTTGAAGTTTTCGAATGTTTCAGACTTGTGTTTCATCAAGTAGATATACCCATACCTACTTAAATCATTTGTGAAGGTGAGAAAATAACGATACCCGCCATGAGCTTCAACACTCATCGGACCGCATACATCGGTATGTATTATTTTCAATAAGTCATTAGCTCGATTCATTGATCCAGAGAACGGAGTTTTAGTCATCTTGCCCATAAGGCATGGTTCGCAAGTATCAAATGATTCATAATGAAGTGATTCCAAAAGTCCATCCACATGGAGTTTGATCATGCGCTTTACACCAATATGACCTAAACGGCAGTGCCACAAGTATGTTGCACTATCATTATCAACTTTGTATCTTTTGGCATCAATATTATGAATATGCGTATCACTACGATCGAGATTCAATAAACCATTTACATTGGGTGTATGACCATAGAAGGTTTTATTCATGTAAACGGAACAACAATTATTCTCTGACTTAAATGAATAACTGTATTGCAATAAACATGATCAAATCATATTCATGCTCAATGCAAACACCAAATAATATTTATTTAGATTCAACACTAAGACCGAAGGTAGAGGGAGTGTGCGATGGTGACTGTATCAACCTTGGAATCATTTCCAACACACATTGTCACCTCACCCTTAACTAGTCTATGTTTATTCTGCAACTCTTGTTCCGAGTTACTAATCTGAGCAACTGAACCAGTATCAAATACCCAGGGGCTACTACGAATACTAGTAAATTACACATCAATAACATGTATATCAAATATACCTTTGTTCAATTTTCCATCCTTCTTATCCGCCAAGTATTTGGGGCAGTTCCGCTTCTAGTGACCATTCCTTTGCAGTAGAAGTACTTAGTTTCTTGCTTAGGTCCAGCTTTGGGCTTCTTCACGGGAGTGACAACTTGCTTGCAATTCTTCTTGAAGTTTCCTTTCTTTCCCTTGCCCTTTTGCTTGAAACTAGTGGTCTTGTTAGCCATCAACACTTGATGCTCTTTCTTGATTTCTACCTTCGCCGATTTCAGCATCACGAAGAGCTCGGGGATCATTTTCGTCATCCCTTGTATATTATAGTTCATCATGAAGTTCTAGTAGCTTGGTGATAGTGACTAGAGAACTCTGTCATTCACTATCCTATCTGGAAGATTAATGTAACGCCCTCGATGCGGCTATATCTCCCACGTGTCGCGGCACGACTTAGAGGCATAACCGCATTGAAAGCAATGTCACAAGTTAGGCAATCTTCACAACATCCCATGTAATATAGATAATAAAGGGGAAGATACATAGTTGGCTTACACTCGCCACGTCAATCAAAGTACATAAATAGCATTACATCAACCAAACACTCATGGCCCGACTACGGCGCCAAAATGAAAGATAAACCCAACATGCGACACGGTCCCGATCACCCCAACTGGGCACCACTACTGATCATCAGGGAAAGACACGTAGTATCGGCGCGAGTCCTCGTCGAACTCCCACTTGAGCTCAAGCGCGTCATCTGGAATGGAATCATCAGGCCCTGCATCTGGTTTGGAAGTAATCTGTGAGCCACAGGGACTCAGCAATCTCGCACCCTCACGATCAAGACTATTTAAGCTTATAGGTAAGGCAAGGTAAATATGTGGAGCTGCAGCAAGCGACTAGCATATATGGTGGCTAAACTGTTCGCAAAAGAGAGCGAGAAGAGGAGGCAAAGCGCGAACGAGTAACTAGAGGGCAACCTGCGGCAAGCATTACTCCAACACCGTGTTCACTTCCCGGACTCCGCCGAGAAGAGACCATCACGGCAACTCACACAGTTGATTCATTTTAATTAAGTTAAGGTTCAAGTTATCTACAACCGGACATTAACAAATCCCCATCTGCCCATAACCGCGGGCACGGCTTTTGAAAGTTCAAATCCCTGCAGGGGAGTCCCAACTTAGCCCATGACAAGCTCTCACGGTCAACGAAGGAATAGACCTTCTCCCGAGACATTCCGATCAGACTCGGTATCCCGGTTCTTCAAGACACTCCGACAAGTTAAAACCAATCCAGCAACACCGCTCGAATGTGCCGACAAATCCCGATAGGAGCTGCACATGTCTCATTCTCAGGGCACACTCAGATTGTCCAAACTTTCGGTAGGCCAGCCCAGAGTTGCCCCTGGTGGCCACCGGCGGCTGACGAGGTGGACCAACACTCACAGGAGCACTGGCCCGGGGGGGTTTAAAATAAGATGACCCTCGGGCTCCGGAAACCCAAGGGAAAAAACGGCTAGGTGGCAAATGGTAAAACCAAGGTTGGGCATTGCTGGAAAAGCTTTAATCAAGGCGAACTATCAAGGGGTTCCCATTATCACCCAACCACGTAAGGAACGCAAAAATCAAGGAACATAACACCGATATGACGGAAACTAGGGCGGCAAGAATGGAACAAAACACTAGGCGAGAGGCTGAGCCTTCCACCCTTTACCAAGTATATAGATGCATTACGATAACAAGATAATATAATGATAACCCAACAAGTAAATAATGTTCCAACAAGGAACGGTCTCCAATCTTCACCTGCAACTAGCAACGCTATAAGAGGGGCTGAGAAAAGCGGTAACATAGCCAATCAACAGTTTTCTAGGACATGGTGGGTTAGAGGTTTGACATGGCAATTTGGGAGGCATGATGAGCAAGTGGTAGGCATCGTAGCACAGGCATAGCAAAAGAGCGAGCATCTAGCAAAGCAAAGATAGTAGTGATTTCGAGGGTATGATCATCTTGCCTGCAAAGTTGTCAGAGTTGACTGGATCCTCGAAAGAAAACTCAACGGGCTCCTCGTTAGCGAATTCGTCTCCCGACTCTACCCAAACAAGACAAACAAGCAACAAGGACACAATCAACCACGTGCAAACTCAAACAACATGATGCAAAGATGGTATGCTATGCGGGATGCAATATGTGATGCATATGCAAGATTTGACAAATAATGCATGAACCTGGCCTCAACTTGGAAATCCAAGTGTGCCACTGGAAAGGTGAGGTGAAACCGCTTGAAAACGATATAAAGAACACCGGAATCGGAGGTACGGTTTGGAAATGGCAAGCGATTCAAATATGACCACGTTCTGCGATTTACAGCAAGTAGCCGACTAGATGCAACAAGATGAACATGCTACAGCACGCAAACATGGCGTCAAAATACATGGCAGGGATCCACTCATGATGATTAACAAAAGACTAGCACTGAGCTACGGCAAATTCATCCATTAATAGGTTCAAACAAGCATGGCAAAAATGCATTTGGTAAACAGATTTCAGACTTAGTGAAATTAACACTTGTCTGGAATTTCAGATCAGGTAGCACACTTTGGAGCATGAAAACTATATGCTACAGGTGCTGAACATGACAAAGTAAAGCATGGCATGGAGCTACTCAAAGAGCTTAACAAAAGTCCCTTAGTGACCTTGAGACAAAAGGGATCAGAAAATACATTTGCAAGCATGTGAACATGGCAAAAACATAATCAGATTACAGACTTAGTGAAAACTGGAGCATGCTGAAACAAATATCAAGTAGGCATGTTTACGAGCTCGATGCACTCACTACAGAGCAAGTCATGACAATCTAAGCATACACCCATCAATAATACACATTATACAAGCTATACATGGTAAGAACAATATCATAGCATGCACGGATCAACTACAACATCCTCGGCAAAATTGCTAACAAGTAGACAATCTGCTTAGATTCACGAAATAGCAAAAGTAGAGCTCGATTGACTCAAGCTAGGGTGCTCCATAAATGCAAACAAACCCATAGATGGGTAGATCACTACAAGATTAACAAAACATCCTTACTAATCATCCTCAAAAGAGGCACGGATCACTCGGAAACAACATGAACATATGGCATATTGAGATAAACAGATCAAGGACTTAGTGGAAATGCTAAGTCCCTGAAACCAGCATTAAGAAATGCTCCCCTTTGCAAGCTTGTGCTAGTCACCACACACATCACAAAAATACATGGCTTGCACCTCTGGATAGATGGCAAAACATATAGCAAAACTCATGTAGAGCTCAGGGGCATATCATGCACACATTAATCATGGCAAAAAAGACAAATGTCTAATTGGAGCAGCAGATCTGACAATTATCTCAAATAGCACTCTTCTAACAGCATTTTGGGCACCAAGATGAACTCAAATGAAAATGATGCGATGATATGAAATGGTGTACTCTCTGAGACGAACATTTCGATATGCTATATGCCCAAAACGGAGCTACGGATGCGGAGTTACGATGCAAAGAATGTAGCAAAATAATTAGGGTTTCGGGCAAAAAGTCAACCAGATCTATTCCCAGATCTAGATCCAGCCGACACGCTTTACGAGGATCGCCGGAAATCTTGAAGGTCGCCGGAGTCCTTGCGCGGGGCGGGGAGGGTGCAGGAGCTGCCGAAGTGGCGGCGCCGGCGCGGCGAGGCGGCCGGGGCAGCGGGCACCGGTGGCCGGGGCGGCGCCGGTGGAGGTTGGTGGCGGCGGAGGTCGCCGGTGGCCGGCGCGGAGGGAGAGGCGTCAGGCGCGGTTGGCTTCGGGTGGCGATGGCGGCGGGGCACCCGGGCGGCGGGGTGCGGCGCGATGGGCTCGGCGGGCCCGCGCTGGGCTCGGCGGGCCTCAGAGGCGGCGGCAGCGACGGTTGCCATGTGGCGGCGGCGGGGGCGAAACGGACATGTCCGTCGGTGGCTGTTGTGTCCGGCGGCGCACGATGATGAGTGGATCTAGGGTTTTCGAGGGGGAAGGAGAAGGAGATTTTCGGGGGTGTCTTTATATAGGCATAGAGGGAGCTAGGAGAGTCCAAATGAGGTGCGGTTTTCAGCCACGCGATCGTGATCGAACGCTCTAGATGATGGAGAGGGTTTTGGTGGGTTTTGGGCCAACTTGGAGGGGTGTTGGGCTGCAACACACACGAGGCCTTTTCGGTCCCTCGGTTAACCATAGGAGCATCAACGAAGTCCAAATGGCACGAAACTTGACAGGTGGTCTACCGGTAGTGAACCAAGGCCGCTTGGCAAGTCTGGGTCCAATCCGGAAATGTTTAATCCCCACACATGAAAGAAAGGTAGAAATGACCACCGGAGGAGAACGGAGCGCCGGAATGCAAAACGGACAACGGGGAAAATGCTCGAATGCACGAGACGAACACGTATGCAAATGCAATGCACATGATGACATGATATGAGATGCATGACAACGACAACAACACACAGAGACAAAAACCTGAACCCGAGAAAATAAAATAACTTAAGGCCGGAAATGGCAAGAGTTGGAGTACATATTGGGTAAATCATATCCGGGGTGTTACAACACTCCACCACTACGAAAGGATCTCGTCCCAAGATCTAGGACTGAAAGAACGCTGGGTACTCAGAACGGAGGTGATCCTCGCGTTCCCAGGTAGCTTCACGGTCGGAATGGTGTGACCACTTGACTTTGAGGAATTTGATTGACTTGTTGCGAGTCTTGCGTTCAGTCTCTTCAAGAATAGCAACTGGGTGCTCACGGTAAGAGACATCTTCTTGGAGCTCAACGTCTTCGAAGTTGACGGTGCGGTCAGGAGTCTTGAAGCACTTTCGAAGCTGAGAGACATGGAACACGTCATGAACATTTGCAAAGTTTGAAGGAAGCTCGAGTTGATAGGCGAGATCGCCTCTCTTGCTGACAATCTTGAAAGGTCCCACGTATCTAGGGGCAAGCTTCCCTTTGATACCGAAGCGACGAGTACCTTTCATTGGAGAGACGCGGAGGTAAACATGATCTCCGATCTCGAAAGCCAAATCACGGTGCTTACTATCATAGTAGCTCTTCTGGCGGGATTGGGTTGCTTTGAGGTTATCTCGAATGACTTTGCACATCTCCTCTGCCTCTGTGATTAAGTCATTTCCCAGAAGTTGACGTTCACCGGTTTCAGACCAGTTGAGAGGGGTACGGCACTTCCTGCCATACATAATTTCAAATGGGGCCTTGCCCAAACTTGCTTGAAAACTGTTGTTGTAGGAGAATTCAGCATAAGGAAGACAATCCTCCCACTTCATGCCGAAGGAGATCACACAAGCCCTAAGCATATCTTCAAGAATCTGATTGACACGCTCGACTTGACCGCTAGTTTGAGGATGGAAAGCTGTGCTGAAGCAGATGTTGGTGCCCATGGCCTTCTGAAAAGAATCCCAAAACTTGGAGGTAAAGATGCTGCCACGGTCTGAAGAGATCACCTGTGGAATACCATGCAGAGAGACAATTCGAGAGGTATAGAGCTCCGCCAATTGAGCTGCAGTGATTGACTCTTTGATAGGCAGAAAATGAGCCACTTTAGTGAGTTTGTCGATGACAACGAATATAGCATCATTGCCACGTTTGGACTTTGGAAACCCAGTCACGAAGTCCATCTCAATGTGGTCAAACTTCCATTCTGGAATGGCAAGAGGTTGGAGGAGACCCGCTGGCCTTTGGTGTTCTGCCTTCACTCTTCTGCAGGCATCACACTCGTTCACGAACTGAGCAATCTCGCGCTTTATTCGGGTCCACCAATAAGCCTGCTTGAGGTCCTGATACATCTTCGTGCTCCCAGGGTGAATGGAGAGGAGAGAATTGCGAGCCTCGTTCATGATCACTTTACGAAGGTCACCTTTGGGCACAACAATACAATCCTCGAAGAAGAGAGTATCCTTGTCATCAAGGCGGTAGCACTTGTACTTGGGTTGACTCTTGGCAATCCCAATCTTCACCTTTTTCACCATAGCATCAAGAAGCTGGGCTTGGCGAATCTGGTCTTCCAAGGTAGGAGAGACTTGAAGGTTGGCGAGGAAACCTTGAGGAACAACTTGCAGATTAAGTTTGCGGAAAGCTTCACAAAGCTCGGGTTGATAAGGCTTGAGAATCAGGCTGTTGCAATAAGCCTTCCTGCTCAATGCGCCAGCAATCACATTGGCCTTGTCTGGAGTATACTCGATACTCGGATTATACTCTTGAATCATTTCGACCCATCGAGTTTGCCTGAGGTTGAGATTAGGCCGAGTGAAGATGTACTTGAGACTCTTGTGGTCAGTGAAGATGTCCACTTTTCTTCCCAATAAGAGATGTCTCTAAGTCAAAAGAGCATGCACAACTGCCGCCAACTCAAGATCATGAGTGGGGTAGTTCTTCTCGTTGGGCTTCAACTGGCGAGAGGTATAAGCCACAACTTTCTTCTCTTGCATCAACACTGCGCCGAGACCTTGGAGAGAGGCATCACAAAAGACCTCGTACGACTTGGATTCATCAGGCGGAGTCAGAACTGGAGCAGTGACCAAATTCTCTTCCAAAGTGTTGAAAGCAATGTCACACTCCGGAGACCAAACGTACTTGACGTGCTTCTAGAGAAGATTTGAGAGAGGCTTCGCGATCTTTGAAAATTTTTCAACGAATCTTCGACAGTAGCTTGCGAGACCGAGGAAGCTATGGAGTTGCTTCACGTTCTGAGGTGGTTCCCAATTCACAATTGCAGACACCTTCTCAGGATTCACAGCAATGCCCTTGACAGAGATGATATGACCAAGATAAAGAACCTCATCGAGCCAAAATTCGCACTTGGAGAACTTGGCGTAGAACTAGTGTTCCTTGAGCTTGTCGAGTACCAAACGCAAGTGCTTGGCATGATCTTCCTTGTTCTTCGAAAAGACCAGAATGTCGTCGAGATAGACCAAAACAAAGTCATTGGTGTAGGCGTTGAAGATGAAGTTCATCATGCGAGAGAACGTCGGAGGAGCGTTGACGAGGCCAAAAGACATGACAGTGTATTCATATGAACCAAAGCTTGTCCTGAAAGCCGTCTTGGGAATATCTTGCTCACGGATTCAGATCTGATGATAACCCATACGGAGATCAAGCTTGGAGAATACTTGGGCACCTTTGAGTTGTTCGAACAGCTCGTTGATGTTGGGAAGTGGGTATTTGTTCTTGATAGTCTTCTTGTTCAATGGACGGTAATCAACACAAAGTCGGTCCGTTCCATCCTTCTTCTTCACAAAAAGAACACCACAACCCCACGGAGAAGAACTAGGCCGGATGAGACCCATTCTCTCTTGAACATCGAGTTGCTTCTTCAGCTCCTTCAACTCTTCGGGTCCGAGCTTGTAAGGACGCTTGCATACAGGTTCCGTGCCGGGCTCAAGATCAATGACGAATTCAACTGGCCGGTGCGGAGGCATTCCTGGAAGCTCTTCTGGAAAGACGTCTTGATATTCACAAACGACTGGAATTTGCGAGATGGCATCCAGTTCACCCTTGTCATTGAGAGAAAACAGACGGATAGTATTATCCCGAGCGGCAAAGACAATTACATCCTCAGACGAATGAGTCAATTGAATCTGCCTGGCTGCACAATCAAGCTGAGCCTTGTGTTTAGAAAGCCAATCCATCCCGAGAATAAGATCAATATCCGAGTTACCAAGAACCATTGGAGAAGCCAGCAACTTGAAGTCACCCAACATGATAGAAATATCCGAGATCTCGTGGTTAGCGAGCAAACATCTACCCGGAGAGACAACTGCTAACGGTGTATGCATAACTTGGGAAATCAACTCATGCTTAGATGCAAAAGGTTTCGAGATGAAACAATGCGATGCACCAGTGTCAAAAAGAACTTTTGCAGGAACATCGTTAACAGGAAGGTTACCCATGATGACATCTGACGAGTCCTCTGCCTGAGCTGCGTTCATCAAGTTGACCTTGGCGTGCTTGGGGTTATGCTTGACCACAGCTGTACTTGCCGATCTCACAGGAGGAGGAGGAGGGAGACACCTCTGATTGAAGCATTTGTTGGCATAGTGACCCTTCTGTTGGCACTTGTTGCACATGACCTCTGAAAGCGGACGGTGATACGGAGCACTCAATCTTGGAGCTTGAGACGAAGTCTTGTTCTGAAAGCCAGGGTTGGGTGGGTGGGAAGATCCACTGCCACCTTTGCTCTTCTGCTGATACGGCTGACGGAACAGAGGAGGAGGAAGCCAATACTTCTGCTGCTTGGCCACTTGAGTAGAGGAAGAAGGAGTAGCATCTCTGACTCGCTTCTTGGAAGCATCACACCTCAGTTGAGCGGCCTCTTGCTTCAATGCCATGTTGTAGAACTCATCGTACCTCAAGGGCTCAAAGAGAACAAGAGCTAGCTGAATTTCTTCTCTGAGACCACCCCTGAACTGGTATATCATGCTCTTCTCGTCGGGGACGTCCTTCTTAGCAAAGCGGGCGAGCTTCTGAAACAACTTGTTGTAGTCATAGATAGACAAAGAGCCTTGCTTCAGGTTGCGGAATTCCTCACGCTTGCTTTCAACCACGCTCTGAGGAATATGATGAGCTTTGAAGTCTTGACGGAATTCATCCCAGGTAATCACACGGCCTCCTCTGGAGTCCTTGTACTGCTGGAACCATTCTGCAGCTTGGTCTTTGAGTTGGAAGGATGCGAACTTGACAAAGTCCTCAGACCTGACGTTACTGCACTCGAAATGCTTGCACAGATCCATGAGCCAATCATCGGCATCAGTTGCCTCAACACAATTGCTGAAAGTCTTTGGCCCGTTAGCAAGGAACTGGTTGAGTGTAGCAAAGTGATTCTGATTGTTGCCTTGGTTGCCTTGGTTCGCTTGATTGCGCTCTTGAAGAATTTGCATGATCAACTGTGTGTTTGCATTGGTTGCGGCCATCACAGCTTGCCATGCCTCCGGAGGAGGTGGAGGTGGTGGCGGATCCTGATTCTGATTCTGATTGGTGCTCTTAGCGGGAGCCATCCTGAAGAGGGTGACAACCGTTAGCACATTGACAGACAAAATGAAGCTGAATCAAATGGTTTGAAATTGCAACATATAGTCTTCACATCCGAACATAAGAACAAATGCATTCCACTTGAAATGGTCACATATCCATAAATTGAGAAGCCACTTAGAATTTAGGTAGAGGAATAAATCAACAAAGTACAGACCAAGAACGAATACTCGGTAAGAAATCCCAATCTCAAACCAAATATCCGTGGAAGAAGAGCTAGAGCTACAAGAATTCTCACCTATGAAACTCCCGGACCTTTCCGGTTATGCAATCAGGTGTTGGGGATACAGGGGAAGCATAATATCTCACCCAAAACTAGCAAATCATACATCCAGCTGTATCCATCCTTTAACACATAACCGAGAAAAACTTCAGAAACCATCTACCTCAACCTTCGAAAAGCATCCGTTATACAAGTTATGGCGATACTCCCGAACTCCCGCCCCAGTACTGGGTGGCGTCGAGGTTATCTCACCAACGAACTGCATAAAAGAGATTTTCGATGTCGGCGTACTAAACTCAGGTATTCCAGAACTGCAACGATAAAATTGTGACGACAACACCTCGGAGCTCAACTCCCCGGGACACTGCCACAACCCCTAAAGACAGGAGGCACCAAGAACAATGTTCTTGTCACAAAACCATCAGAACGATTCCAAGATACCCGCGTGATCCTAAATTTTTTATAGTGAAATTTGAGAAGAGAAGAGTCAAAACTCTACGTCAGGAAAAGCTTTAATCAAGGCGAACTATCAAGGGGTTCCCATTATCACCCAACCGCGTAAGGAACACAAAAATCCGGGAACATAACACCGATATGACGGAAACTAGGGCGGCAAGAGTGGAACAAAACACTAGGCGAGAGGCCAAGCCTTCCACACTTTACCAAGTATATAGATGCATTACAATAACAAGATAATATAATGATAACCCAACAAGTAAATAATGTTCCAACAAGGAACGGTCTCCAATCTTCACCTGCAACTAGCAACGCTATAAGAGGGGCTGAGCAAAGCGGTAACATAGCCAATCAACGGTTTGCTAGGACATGGTGGGTTAGAGGTTTGACATGGCAATTTGGGAGGCATGATGAGCAAGTGGTAGGCATCGTAGCATAGGCATACCAAAAGAGCGAGCATCTAGCAAAGCAAAGATAGTAGTGATTTTGAGGGTATGATCATCTTGCCTACAAAGTTGTCAGAGTTGACTGGATCCTCGAAAGCAAACTCAAAGGGCTCCTCGTTAGTGAACTCATCTCCTGGCTCTACCCAAACAAGACAAACAAGCAACAAGGACATAATCAACCACGTGCAAACTCAAACAACATGATGCAAAGATGGTATGCTATGCGGGATGCAATATGTGATGCATATGCAAGATTTGACAAGGAATGCATGAACCTGGCCTCAACTTGGAAATCCAAGTGTGCCACTGGAAAGGTGAGGTGAAACCGCTTGAAAACAATATAAAGAACACCGGAATCGGAGGTACGGGTTGGAAATGGCAAGCGATTCAAATATGACCATGTTCTGCGATTTACAGCAAGTAGTCGACTAGATGCAACAAGATGAACCTGCTACAACACCCAAACATGGCGTCAAAATACATGGCAGGGATCCACTCATGATGATTAACAAAAGACTAGCACTGAGCTACGGCCAATTCATCCATTAACAGGTTCAAACAAGCATGGCAAAAATGCATTTGGTAAACAGATTTCAGACTTAGTGAAATTAACACTTGTCTGGAATTTCAGATCAGGTAGCACACTTTGGAGCATGAAAACTATATGCTACAGGTGCTGAACATGACAAAGTAAAGCATGGCATGGAGCTACTCAAAGAGCTTAACAAAATTCCCTTAGTGACCTTGAGCCAAAAGGGATCAGAAAATACATTTGCAAGCATGTGAACATGGCAAAAACATAATCAGATCACAGACTTAGTGAAAACTGGAGCATGCTGAAACAGATATCAAGTAGGCATGTTTACGAGCTCGATGCACTCACTACAGAGCAAGTCATGAAAATCTAAGCATACACCCGTCAAGAATACACATTATACAAGCTAGACATGGCAAGAACAATAGCATAGCATGCACGGATCAACTACAACATCCTCGGCAAAATTGCTAACAAGTAGACAATCTGCCCAGCTTCACGAAATAGCAAAAGTAGAGCTCGATTGACTCAAGCTAAGGTGCTCCATAAATGCAAACAAAGTCATGGATGGGTAGAGCACTACAAGATTAACAAAACATCCTTACTGATCTTTCAAAAGAGGCACGGATCACTAGGAAACAACATGAACATATGGCATATTGAGATAAACAGATCAAGGACTTGGTGGAAATGCTAAGTCCCTGAAACCAGCATTAACAAATGCTCCCCTTTGCAAGCTTGTGCTAGTCACCACACACATCACAAAAATACATGGGTTGCACCTCTGGATAGATGGCAAAACATATAATAAAACTCATGTAGAGCTCAGGGGCATATCATGCACACCTTAATCATGGCAAAAATGACAAATGTCTAATTGGAGCAGCAGATCTGACAATTATCTCAAATAGCACTCTTCTAACAGCATTTCGGGCATCAAGATGAACTTAAATGAAAATGATGCAATGAGATGAAATGATGTACTCTCTGAGATGAACATTTCGATATGCTGTATGCCCAAAACGGAGCTACGGATGCGGAGTTACGATGCAAAGAACATAGCAAAATAATTAGGGTTTCGGGCAAAAAGTCAACCCGATCTATTCCCAGATCTAGATCCAGCCGGCACGCTTTACGAGGATCGCCGGAAATCTTGAAGGTCGCCGGAGTCCTTGCGCGGCGGGGGGGGGGGGGGGGTTGCCGGAGCTATCGAAGTGGCGGCGCCGGCGCGGCGAGGCGGCCGGGGCAGCGGGCACCGGTGGCCGGGGCGGCGCCGGCGGAGGTCGCCGGTGGCCGGCGCGGAGGGAGAGGCGGCAGGCGCGGCCGGCTCCGGTGGCGATGTCGGCGGGGCACCCGGGCGGCGGGGTGAGGCGTGATGGGCTCCGCGGGCCCGCGCTGGGCTCGGCAGGCCTCAGAGGCGGCGACGGTGACGGTTGCCACATGGCGGCGGCGGGGGCGAAACGGACATGTCCGTCGGTGGCTGTTGTGTCCGGCGGTGCGCGATGATGAGTGGATCTAGGGTTTTCGGGGGGGAAGGAGAAGGAGATTTTCGGAGGTGTCTTTATATAGGCATAGAGGGAGCTAGGAGAGTCCAAATGAGGTGTGTTTTTCGGCCACGCGATCGTGATCGAACGCTCTAGATGATGGAGAGGGTTTCGATGGGTTTTGGGCCAACTTGGAGGGGTGTTGGGCTGCAACACACACGAGGCCTTTTCGGTCCCTCGGTTAACCGTAGGAGCATCAACGAAGTCCAAATGGCACGAAACTTGACAGGCGGTCTACCGGTAGTGAACCAAGGCCGCTTGGCAAGTCTCGGTCCAATCCGGAAATGTTTAATCCCCACACACGAAACAAAGGTAGAAATGACCACCGGAGGAGAACGGAGCGCCGGAATGCAAAACGGACAACGGGGAAAATGCTCGAATGCACGAGACGAACACGTATGCAAATGTAATGCACATGATGACATGATATGAGATGCATGACAACAACAACAACACACGGAGACAAAAACCCGAACCCGAGAAAATAAAATAACTTAAGGCCGGAAACGGCAAGAGTTGGAGTACATATTGGGTAAATCATATCCGGGGTGTTACAATTAACTCCCACTTGATTCAAGTGATTGTAGTACCCAGACATTCTGAGCACATGCTCACTAGCTGAGCTATTCTACTCCATCTTGTAGGCAAAGTACTTTTCAGAGGTCTCATACCTCTCGACATGGGCATGAGTCTGAAATGCCAATTTCTGCTCTTGGAACATCTCATATGCTCCGTGGCATTCAAAACGTTTTTGAAGTCCTGGTTCTAAGCCGTAAAGCATGGTACACTAAAATATGAAGTATTCATCATATCGAGCTTGCCAAACGTTCATAACGTCTGCATCTACTCCTACAATAGGTCTGTCACCTAGCGGTGCATCAAGGACATAATTCTTCTGTGCAGCAATGAGGATAATCCTCAGATCACGGACCCAGTCCACATCATTGCCACTTCCCTCTTTCAACTCATTTTTCTCTACTGACATATCAAAAATAGGGGAGCTATACCGCGAGCAATTGATCTACAACATAGATATGCAAATACTATCAAGACTAAGTTCATGATAAATTAAGTTCAATTAATCAAATTACTAATGAACTCCCACTTAAATCAACATCCCTCAAGTTGTCTAAGTGATACATGATCCATATCAACTAAACCAAGTCTGATCATCATGTGATATGGAGTAGTCTTCAATGGTGAACATCTTCATGTTGATCATATTTACTATATGACTCATGTTTGACCTTTTGGTCTCTAGTGTTCCGAGACCATGTCTGTACATGCTAGGCTCGTCAAGTTTAACCCAAGTATTCTGCATGTGCAAAACTGTCTTGCACCCGTTTTATGTGAATGTAGAGTCTATCACAGCTAATCATCACATGTGTCTCGAAACGACGAACTTTTGCAATGGTGCATACTCGGGGAGAACACTTATATCTTGAAATTTAAGTGAATGGATCATCTTATAATGCTACCGCCGTTCTAAGCAAAATAAGATGGATAAAAGATAAACATCACATGCAATCAAAATATGTGACATGATATGGCCATCATCATCTCCTGCTTTTGATCTCCATCTCCAAAGCATCGTCATCATCTCCATCATCACCGGCTCGACACCTTGATCTCCATCGTTGCGTCGTGGCTGTCTCGCCAACTATTTCTTCTACAACTATTGCTAACTCATAGCGATAAACTAAAGCAATTACATGGTGTTTGCATTTCATACAATAAAGAGACAACCATAAGGCTCATGTCGGTTGCCTGATATCTTACAAAACATGATCATCTCATACAATAACGTATATCATATCATGTCTTGACCATATCACATCACAACATCCATGCAAAAACAAGTTAGACGTCCTCTACTTTGTTGTTGCAAGTTTTACGTGGCTGCTACAGGTTTCTAGCAAGAACCGTTCTTACCTATGGCCAAAACCAAAACGGTGATTCATCAAGTTTGTTGTTTTAACCTTCTTCAAGGACGGACCATAGTCAAATTCGATTCAACTAAAGTAGGAGAAACAGACATCCGGCATCCACCTTTATGCAGAACTAGTTGCATGTTAGTCGGTGGAACCGGTATCATGTGCGTGGAGATGTAAGGTTGGTCCGGGCCGCTTCATCCCATAGTATCGCCGAATCAAAATAAGACTTTGGTGGTAAGAAGTATGACTATCGCCGCCCACAACTCTTTGTGTTCTACTCGTGCATATCATCTACGCATAGACCTGACTCATGATGCCACTGTTGGGAAACGTTGCATTGAAAACAAAAAAATCTACGCACACGCAAGATCTATCCATGGAGATGCATAGCAACGAGAGGGGAAAGTGCGTTTGTATACCCTCGTAGACCGTAAGCAGATAGTCGTAATCTTCGCCATCCGATCATGATCCAACCGATCTAGTGCCGAACGGACGACACCTCCGAGTTTAGTACACATGCGGCTCGATGACGTCTCCTCCTTCTTGATCCACCAAGCGAGAGAGGAGAAGTAGATGGGATCACAACCAACACGACGGCGTGGTTGGTGATGGTGGTGGTGGAGTATCGATAATGCTTCGCTAAGCGTCGTCGGGACGAGGCAGTGGAACTACGGAGTAACGGGAGAGAGAGGGGCGCCAAGGGCTTGATGTGTCCTATTGGGGCACCCCTTCCCTCTATATATAGGAGGAGGGGTGTGAGAAATAGCCCCTCCAAGCACTAGGGCGCATCTAAGGGGGAGAGGACTTGGACTCCAAGTCCAATCCTATTCCTACTAGGACTCTTTCCTTTTTTTGCCTTCCCTAGCCACATGGGCTTTTGAAGACTTGGTGCACCTAGCCCAATAAGGCCAGGGCACCTCCCTGCAGCCCATGCCAGCCCTTGGATCATGGTGGACACACCTGTGGAATTTCGGAATCCTCCGGAACATTCTAGAAGCTTCCCGGTACAATACCAAAAAAACTGCACTTTTTCTGGAACCCAAAATATGACTTCCCATATATAAATCTTTACCTCTTGACCATTCCGAGACTCCTCGTGACGTTCGGGATCTCATCCAGGACTCCGAACAACATTTTTTTACCACTCATCAAATATCTCAATACTACTCTAGCGTCAACGAACGTTAAGCGTGCGACCCTGTGGGTTCGGGAATTTTGTAGTCATGACCGAGACATCTCTCCAGTCAATAACCAATAGCGGGACCTGGATGCCCATATTGATTCCTACATATTTCACGAAGATCTTTTATCAATTGAACCTTTATAACAACATACATAATTCCCTTTGTCTGTCGGTATGTTACTTGCCCGAGATTCGATCGTCGATATCTCTATACCTAGTTCAATCTCGTTACCGGAAAGTCTCTTTACTCGTCCCGTAATACATCACCTCGTGACTAACTCCTTAGTCATTTTCTTGCAAGCTTATGATGTGTATTACCAAGAGGGCCCATAGATACCTCTCCGATACTCGGAGTGACAAATCCTAATCTCGATCTATGCCAACTCAACAAACACCTTCGGCAATACCTGTAGAGCATCTTTATGATCACCCAGTTATGTTGTGACATTTGATAGCACACAAGGTATTCCTCCGGTATTAGGGAGTTGCATAATCTCATAGTCGACGGAATATGTATTTGACTTGAAGAAAGCAATAGCAATAAACTGAACGGCAATTATGCTAAGCTAACGGATGGATCTTGTCCATCACATCATTCTCCTAATGATGTGATCCCGTTATCAAATGATGAAACATGTCTATGGTTAGGAAACCTTAACCATCTTTGATCAACGAGCTAGTCTAGTAGAGGCTTACTAGGGACACGGTATTTGTTTATGTATTCACACATGTATTTACGTTTCCGATCAATACAATTATAGCATGAATAATAAACCTTTATCATGAATACACTACAAAAAAATACACTTCCGTGATGATACGTGTTTGTCACAGTAGGTCGCTTTTTTTGTCATGCATGTACATCCATGACAAATTTATGACAGAATCAAGATAGTCATACCTGTGCTGTCGTAGAAGTGTTCCATGACATTACCAAAATTATCATCATGGAAGTGTCCACTTCCATGACAATAAAGCACGCGTCACAGAAGTGCTTTCGTCAAGGGTGACCGACACGTGGCATCCACCGTAACGGAACGCCGTTAAGATATCGGGTCGGGTTTTGGATCCGATAACCCATTAACATCCCCGACCAATGGGGGTTTTCCACGTGTAAAATCATCATTGGCTAGAGGAAACACGTGTCGGCTCATCGTTGGGACAGATGTCATCCACTCACTGGACAGAAGGCGCCTATGATACGTCGACACATGGCACGACCCAACAGTGGCACATTCCTGTGAAAAGGCCGGCCCATTTGACTTGGTCAAAAGCTGGCGGCCCGGCCCATGGAAAGCCTTTTAACGGCCTATTCGCATATAGCCCATTTACAGCCCGCTAATCCAAGGCCCGTTACGCCCTATCCGAATTAGGCCCAATAGCATCATCTGGGCCGTCCAATATGATTCCAGCCCATTTTCACTTCTGGCCCATTTATAGCCCATGACGTCTTTCGGCCCATATGAGGCCCTTTGTAACTCTTAGCCCATTAGCGGCCCGTGCTGAAACTGGCCCGTAATGAACAGTGTATTACTTTACACCCATTAACTTCCCGTGGTGAAACTGGCCCGTAATGAACAATGTATCACTTTATACCCATTAATGGCCCGTTATTCCGTTGGGCCGTTTCCAGCCCAAGTTAACTTTCGGCCTTCTGAGGGCCCATTTATTCTTGGGCTCATTTGCAGCATTCGGTTACTTACGGTCCGTTACTGTCATTTTCTGTTTGTGGGCCAAATTCAGCCCGTCATTACAGTCGGCCCGTTTGCGGACCGTTAGTTTGTTGGGCCATTTTCATAGCATCACCAAATACGGCCTATTAACGGCCCGTTATGGTCAGCCCATAAAACGTACGATTTCCATTAAAGGCCCATCTACAGCCCATTAAAGGCCCGTACAAGACCCATAAATGAGACGGCGGCCCATGGATCCTACGAGACGTAGAAGGCCCATGGATCCTACGAGACATAGAAGGCCCATGGATCTGACGGCCCGTGAAGGGCCATGGTCGGGCGAATTGGCCCCCGTTTGAACGATATAGCATATTCAAAGAATTATCCTACTCAATACTATCACCTCTAAAAAGCCTACACCATTACAACAAAGAGATCAAGGCATAGAAAGGTAGAATAATCCTACACTATACAATAAAGAAATTACAGCTGATTATACCCACTGGGCATTATGGTTCGGCACAGGTGATAATAAAGCATACACAAACAACAAATTACATACACTGGGCAAATACAGCTCATACATCATGGACGCGCATCAACTTAACTCCATTTGAACTATAATCTCTTCAGAAAATAGGATTGGCCGGATTCAGATAGCACAAATTTCAGTCTGCAAAATCTCCAATTCCTTCATGGTTACCTCAGTGTCTTGTTTCATTTTTTTGACTCCTGCATCTAATACTTGCATGTCCAGTCTCAACTTGTTGATTATACATTGACAATCATGTACACGCTGTCTTGCCACCTCTAGTTGATGCTCGAGAACATCAGCACATTCCAATTCCAATCCATAATCATTCGGTAACGGCCATGCCGCACTGCTCGCAGATCTTTGTGTTGATGTCACTTCATCCTGAAATGTTTCTATAAGTACACATGACTAGGGCAAAAATATAGTTACAACAGTGAAGCGAACAAGACACTATTTTGTACTACATGGCAAAATAGGACTAACAATAATGTTACACGTCACTTTCAAAAAAAAGTTACACGTCATGAAGCATAAGCAGGTGATATTTTAAAAATTATAAAAAAGATAGTCTGTGCAGCCTGCATACAGAAATCCCTCTTATCTCACCAGACGAGCATGATGTTGGGGCCCAATCAAAAACACAGACAAGTTACAAATTTAGACATCACGTTGCGTATAAGTAAGCAAGCAGTTGGCCATTCTGTGCCTCAATTAAAGTCTTAGGGAGCATAATGAACAACAGAGGGTTTCATACAAACATACTACAGCAGGCAAAACTATGCAATCATTAGCGTAGTATAAACTAGATTGTGAGCCTCATGCAATAATAGTTGGTTAATAGACTTCAAAGCTTCAGGCACACTTCGGTAGAGTAATTAAATGGTAAGGCCTTTAATTATGTCAACTAATAGTGATACAAGTACCGAACATCAGGCATGATTATTTGGGCATCTCATTAACTGAGGACAAATAAAGCAATTGAAAAGAAAAAATTAACTATGCCTGAAACAAACAAGGAATTGAACTGTTGGTTGCATACAGTGACTTACCTTAGCAGGTTGAAGAGGCTCAGCGCAGCTCCTACTTCTCTTGCAAGGCTCCTTCCTAACATTTTGTACTTGGAAATCCTCAATCTTATCTTCATTGCACCCCCTCTGCAAGGTGACACAAACTAGTTACTCGTCTCCTTGGAAGATAAATATGCATACTTTCCAGTCTGTGAACACAAAAGAATAAGATTATAACAAAACAACACCACATAATGAAACATGCCGCATCTCTTGCACTTGCACACAATGAAATGAGCATTTACTATGTCTGCACTATGTAGAAACTAGGCATACCTTCGAACTGGATCTCCAGGTACTCTTGGAGAGCCTACTGTAGTGTACAACCAAACCTTTATGTCACCTATGAGTTAGACAAGGCCCCAGTATAGCAGCCCTTAGTGTTTAAATCGTTCACAAGCTCTGTTAGAGTGTTATGTCAAGAACACCAAGTAATCAAAGCAAACAGTCCTAGTATGGCTGGCTGATGCAAACAAGCAATTGAACAGATGTGTGAGCAAATCTTACATATCAAGAAAAGAAGCAAAGAAGAAGGCTTAAAGACCATCACTTGACTGACCAGATTTAAGGGGCATTTAAACATCATGTGCAACGTATGAACTAACATAAACATTGCATATTCCAGATTCTACAATGGAATGCACATGTATTAGGTTATGCCATGTATGATGATGCCTAAATGTACAGATAGCAGGCATGAGTGATTCATCATTGCACACACAATTGAATTGCTGGTTAAGGGCCAGTTCGATTCTGCCTTTTTAGGGCATATTGTCAAAATAAGCCATAAAAGATGTAAAGAAGTCATTTTTGAGTTATGGGCTTGGGCTTAACTAATTTCGCTTTGGAGGGGGGTGTTTCGGGTAGAACCTCACTAAAAATTGAAGGGAAGGGGAATAGTGAAATGACTCTGTTGTCTGCCTATATTACACTCAAAATGCAACTGCTGACGCCCGTGTCACACCTGACCCTCAAGTAAAAACAAACACACAAGCATTCATTGTCCTGCCCACTTGCATCTCCTCTCCCCTTTCCACTATACGATGAATTGCTATGAGCTGCTTCTGCTGCTGCTATATGATGCATTGCTATCAGCTGCTCCTGCTGCTGCTATATGATGAATTGCTATGAGCTGCTGCTGTATGATGAGTTGCTATGAGCTGCTGCTGCTATATGATGAGTTGCTACAAGCTGCTCCTACTGCTGCTATATGATGAGTTGCTACAAGCTGCTCCTCCTGCTGCTATATGATGAGTTTCTACAAGCTGCTCCTGCTGCTGCTATATGATGAATTGCTATGAGCTGCTCCTGCTGCTGCTATATGATGAATTGCTATGAGCTGCTCCTACTGCTATATGATGAATTGCTATGAGCTGCTGCTGGTATATGATGAATTGCAGACTGCTGTTGCTGCTGTATGATGAGTTGCTATGAGCTACTGCTGCTGCTATATGATGCTTTCAGGTGGTGCTGCTATACGATAATAACCATCCACTTGGACCATCGAATTTCAATAAATAATTGTTCTTCATTTAAATGTGGGTCATGCGTTCTTCGTTTAAATTAGGCAATGGGATATCTATGGAAAACATTGACCAAAGTAGATTGTGCCAAGTAGATGGTATCTTTGTATTTGCATTTTGAGCAAATAGTGATGGTTTG
This sequence comes from Triticum aestivum, assembly GCF_018294505.1. Taxonomy (NCBI): domain Eukaryota; kingdom Viridiplantae; phylum Streptophyta; class Magnoliopsida; order Poales; family Poaceae; genus Triticum; species Triticum aestivum. The sequence goes on along the minus strand of NC_057806.1, from coordinate 385,666,937 downwards.
TTTTCCTATCATATTAATTACTGCACTGGGTTCAATTTGTGATGTTTGCAAGTCAAATTAATTTCCAAATGGACAGCAAAATGAAAAAATATAATGCAATCTAGACTTTCCACTGATCATACCAAAGATAAGCTGAAAACGCAATGAAAAGAACTGGTTGGCTTATTACATGGAGCTTATATTCACATGTGCTTATTTTCTTAGGATAACTCGTAATAATTGTCCCTAAGAAACTTGGCTAATAGAACTGACATACAAATAACATGTCACGATGATTGCAATGGAGGAGTGACGTACCATGGCACACTGTATAGGCTCACCGCTACCTCTCCTTTTTTTGCGATGTTCCATGAAATTGCCACATACATCTTGTACTTTTTCATTGTGTAACCCTATCTGCAAGTTGACACGGCTAATTTCAGACATCTCTACATGATACTACATTGCATATCCCTTGCGCATATTTAAACCACCAATTAACGATTGTGTGTGCACCATAAACTAGCCATGACTCTGTACGCTGGACTAGCAGGCACTCTAAGGGAGCCTAATGTAGTGCACTGGAATTCCTACATGCCACCTACGATTTTGTGTAATGTACTGCCCCTGTTCCTAAATATATGCCTTTGTAGAAATTCCAGCATGGACCACATACAGATGTATATAGATGCATTTTCGAGTGTAGATTCACTCATTTTGCTCCGTATGTAGCCTATAGTGGAATCTCTAGAAATACTTATATTTAGGAACGGAGGTACGAGGTAGTATCATGTATGACATCTACATATCTAATTTAGCAGCCAGTAGTAGAAATCATTGTCTGCACAAAGGGATTACTGGTCGAAAATCCTAGCAAAGCACGCTAGCAGGCACAGAACAATACAAGAGAGAGAGAGAGACGCGCTTACAAGATCATAGCAATGCCTCAGTCCAGGATCTTGGTTGGCCAAGCTGTTAGATCCAAAAGAAACATCGTCCTTGTAGTTTTTGCCAGCTGCATAACAGGTAACAGCGACCGGTTAGTATATTTGAAGTACATCGGGCAGGTAATGTTGGACGGGTTTAAAGGTGACAAGTACCTAGGCCGTGGCGGGTGCTTGGCATCTCTCCATACTGTGGGAATCAGGTTAGAAATGTCGAGGGTGGTGACGCTGCACTGGCTATCGGGGTCCGGTAAGGAGATCTAGAACCGCCGAGTAGGGTGTTTATGGAGCGGCTCCGGTAGGGTGGACTAAGGTGTGGGCGAAGCGGATCTATGGACGTGGACAAGGGCATAGGTGAAGCTGCTCCGGTGGTTGGGTTAAGGATGGTGTCGACGATGCGGATCTGCGGCCGTGGACGGGGCGTCAGAAGCTGCTCCGGTGGTTGGGTTAAGGGTGGTGTCGACGATGTGGATCTGCGGCCGTGGATGGGGCGTCAGAAGCTGCTCTGGTAGGTTGGATGAGGGTGCGAGGAAGCGGATCTGAGGCTGTGGACTTGTGAGTTGGCAAAGCAGCCCCTGTAGGGTTGAGAATGATATAGGCGAAGCTACTCCGGTAGGGTTGAGGAAGGTGTCGGCGAAGCGGCTCTGGTAGGGTTGAGGAAGGTGTCGGCGAAGAGGATCAGAGGCCGTCAACGGGGGCGTTGGTGGGGCGACTCCAGGGGGTGTGGACGAAGCGTCTCCGGTGGGGAGTACGAATGAGCCGCTGCAGATGCGCAGCGGTTGACGAGAGTATCGGCGAAGCAGATCAGGCGTTGTGGACAAGGCCGACACTTTATGGGCTGTGGTACAATGGTGGATGAGCAGTCTACTTGTTTCTAGGGGAGGTGGGAGGGGTAGATGCGGCTGCAGAAGCAGATCCGACGAGGTGGACGCCGCTGGCAGTGAATGGGCTATGGTACGCCGGTGGATGAGCAGTCTAGGGTTTCGAGAGGGGAGGGGAGAAAGGGCGATGAAGTACGGATGGCGTGATGTAAGATGCTCTGGTGCTGTGGAGTTAGTCGTTTTTGCGGGAGGTGGAGAGGAAATGGGGGTGCCGTGTAGTGGGGGAACCGGAAGTTACAAAAGCAGCCCCGACCTATCATGTAGATGAGGGCGGTATTGTAACTGTTGGTCTCCGTGCACCAAGTACAAAAGGGGGATTTCACATGCTAAAGACTAAGGTGGCGGAAATTTTAGAAGGAGGCGGGAGATTTTGCCGCCCGCGGGATCGTTCGTATCTAGTTTCAACTAATTTTGGACTGTGCTAGCGGGAAGGTCATGCTAGACTGTGTACATGGGGCACGCGTCAATAGTTAATAACTGGTGTGAAGTCCACCCCAGAAAAAAGACAATAACTCGGGATGATGCGCCGATAACTTGGACGTTCACACGGGCGCGGCCAATCGTACGGGTGTAGTGGCGCGTTCACAAAAAAAGGGATCAAACGCTCAGCCTATGTATTTCTCGTGTAAATAGATAATTTAGTGCCATTGGTTATTTACTTTAAACATAATGCATTGACGTGTTAGTGTAGAGGCGCACAAAAAGAATTGGATATTGTAGTCAGCTACTTAAAAGTGTTACCTCATATGATTACATAGCCTCCATTTCATAAATTGCGTACCCGTTGAATTCATATATGAATATTATATATATTACTTCAAAATAGAAACTTAAATCATCCAAGACTAACGGATTTGAATGCAAGAGTAACAATGGTGCATGTTCATGATAGCTACATTGGTTGTTTGAAGAAACATCACTGTAACTTTGGCATGCACAACTAAAAAGGCTTATTTAAATAGAAAAAATGTGATATGTGAGTGTCCAATCTTTATAGCGTTGAATCGATATTGTACCTTTGGCCACGATACGAAGTAGATATTGACTTATGTTCAAGCGATGCACGTCCACGATCGCTAGATAGTGATACGTGAATGAATTGTGCAATCTCTCTCTCACACATACATATCTCATTTCCCTATGGGCATCAGAATCACACACACGCACTTCGTGTATTTCTCTCCCTCCGTCAGGGTTAAATTCGTCTTTCTACCCCGTCCTACAAGTCTCTCACACAGAAACACACATACTCTCTATGTCTAACACGCCCACCCCTTTAATTCCGCCCACCCAAAGCCACTAATGTCTCTCACACATATGTTATCTACCTATCCCTTAATATAGCTAGATATGTGTCACACAAACTTCTTCTCCCTACTAGCAAGATGCCCATGCGTTGCACGGAACATCAAGATGCATTTGTATGAGAAGTTTATCTTGTGGAAGAAAAGGATGAACGAGGGAATTCCTTATTTGCAAATGCGGAGAGGGGTGTGGGTATCTTTTTGCAAAATTGCCATAGTTTCCTTCATGTCCGTCGGATATAAATTGGATGGCCTATATTGCAGGATGGCAGGAACACCATCATCACCAACTCTGTTTTTTATAAGAGTAGAGATATGTGAGTGTCACTGCCCCCCCCACACACCCACACTTCCCAACACTGAAGGAGTAGGGTGACACCTCGATCTTGATACTAATATATCGACTGGCTTCTCTCTCAAACACACACACACACACACTACCCGACACTGAAGGATCTAGTAGGGTGGCACATCGATCTTGATAATAATCTATCTACTCCTATTTCGAACACACACACACACACACACACTCGCTAGTTGTGCCTCTGTGCCTACCACGCACACTCTCGATACGTCTTTCTCTCCCCCCAACAATGACAGCAGAAGGGTGACAACTCGATCTGATCATAATCTGTCAATTGGTTTCTCTCTCAAACATTGTGTCTCGGTGCCTCGCTCGGTAGCCCCCTCGATATGTAGACTTCTCGCGCGCGCACAGCTGCAGTGACGATGATGCTGAACCCAGTGTGCCTTGTTTTTATCGGCCTCATGTGATAGTTTTCACCCTATTTTCTGTTAATTAACAAGGCAACCTTTTCTTTGTTACTACTAGTGAATCTGAAATCATTCGGGGCAGACATAAAATATATCACTTCAACCCAATTATCGTAGCAAATATTTTAAAAGAAATAAGCTAGCTGCCCGTGCGTTGCACGGAACATCAAGATGCATTTGTATGAGTAGTTTATCTTGTGAGAGAAAAGGTTGAACGAGGGAAGGCCTTATTTGCGAACGTGGAGAGACGTGTGGGTATATTTTTGCAAAATTGCCATAGTTTCTTTCCTATCCGTTAGATATAAATCCGACGGCCTATATTGCAGGATGGCACGCACACCATCATCACCAACTCTGTTTTCTACTCCCTCCGTCCGAAAATACTTGTCATCAAAATGGATAAAAAGAGATGTATCTAAAACTAAAATACATCTAGATACATTTCCTTTTATCCATTTTGATGACAAGTATTTCTGGACGGAGGGAGTATTTGTCTTTTAAGAGATTTCAACAAGTGACTATGACCGGACCTTACCAACATATTCAAAAAAGTAGTCCATAATTTTGATGTTACCCTCTTTTCTTGGCGGTGCAGTGCCATCTGGATACCTCATAAATAAATAAAGTACTACATGATACTAATATATGATACATGGCGCAGGAGTACTAAGTATTATTAATACAACTTTGCTAGAACTCATCTAGATGAGATATAATTTGGTCTCATTCATCTTTTATATCCATTGGATGTGATGCTATATAAGATGCGTGTGTGCTGATGTGGGTTGTATTTGTTCTTGTGCAACGAACTGACCACTACATGTCATGTTTGATAGTCTCAAGTCATTAAAAGCATACAAGCCCCGCATCTCTTCTTGGTTGATTCCTCTATTTATGTCAAAAAATAAGAAACAACGTGAGAGTTAATGCACCACGCCTATGTGTTTACTATTTGGTTTTCGTAAGATGACTTAATACTCACCTAGATGGAGGGAGTATTCGATTTGACAGCGGGCGGCGCAGTTCCCGATACGGCTTTAATGCAGACGAGGGAGGGAGTAGCGGTTCCCGATATGTTGAACAGCCAATGCATCCTTCTTCAACTAATGCTTGAGGGAAGTAATGGGAGGAGGTCCGGGAAAAGAGGTTGCATGATGTGAATGCAACGCAGTTTGCCCTCATTGCCCTCATATAAAGGCGCCCCTCCATTCCAATGCATCTACCACATCGTACGCACCTAAGCATTTGCCTAAGCACCTACACTAAGTGCAAAAGAGCTCACTCCAGACCCATGGCGGCGATGCTCGTGAGCGGCCAGCGGCTGCGCTAGATGGTCCACGACGCCGGCCTGCGGCATGGCACCGAGGATCGTCTCCAGACGGTGTTGGAGACCGGCTGGTGGATGGCCTCCTTCGACGCCAACTACGACTCTCAGTTGGACCAGATGATCGTTGCCACCAGCAACAAGTTCACCGTCCTCAAGAAGCTCGCGGACGACATTGCCGTACTCCTCTAGCCCGCGCGCCCGGGCTCCTCATTGCCTGCCACCCTAATCGGCCTCCATGGCTGGAACCTCTTTCAAGCACTGGTGGCCCTGCGACTGCCCGCCGATGCCACGAAGAATGTCCACCTGGAGGTCGCGCTCGCCGCAAGGCGCCTCACCCTGCAAGAATTCATCGATCTACCCATCCACATGTACGAGGAAATCGTGTACATAGGTATCTACAAGGCCAGTGAGGACGCTACGACGTTGGCCTTCCTCAACCGGCTGGAAGCCTTGGATGCCTTTGCTGAGAAGCACCTCGACCTCGCCACAAAAGCCGCCGCTCCTTAGCCGCCGGTCGGTGGCCCGGTGCACTATGTTGAGGAGGAGGTCGTACGTTCGTGGATCCATATTTCTTCTTGCCTTCTGTAACCACCACTACGATCACATCATCGTGGCCTTAATTCTTATTGTGCTGTTGCATTCTCGTTCCAGTCAATACTGACATGTGCGATCCATTTGCTTAATTATATGCATCACTATAACTAGTACTCGATCCGTCAATTTATAAGTTGTGCTTACCTTTTCCGTCAACTTCGTGCAACGCGCGGGCATCTTTCTAGAAACACTAGAATATGTCTATATAATCCGTATGTGATAGTCCATTTGAAATCTCAAAAAAGACAAATATTTAGGTACGGAGGGAGTGATATATTAGGAGTATATCAAAACAATAGTGATTTCTTTCAAGTTTGTGAACAAATACTACTATTCTACTACTTTGGATCCGTCGCAACGCACGATCACATTGCTGGTAAAAGGAAATGGCCTGCCGTGTTTGCGTCGCACCCCCACACGCCCGGGAATCGGGAGTGCAACACGGCCCGTCCGGCACGACACATGGCTTAGGGATGGCGTGTTGCCTAGCATTTTCACTTTCATGTGGGACCGCCGTTGAGCAAACGGACACCCCGCCCACCGCCGGGTTGGAAAAAAGAAACGAGGGGAAGATCTAGCTGTAGCACGGAAGCCAAGAAATTTGGTGTTAGATGGGGCTCGTTGATAGAGTAGGAGCATTCCGTAATAGTACTACTCCTACTAGTACCAAGTTTGTACTCCTAATACTATATTACTAGTACTACCACTATACAACTAGTAGGTACGTGCACGACACAACATCATAGAAACAAAAAACGGGAAGATCTTGTTTTGGGTGATTTATCTTTTTTTCAATCAACGTAGTATGAATAATATGATGTGGGGGGGCACCCATGAAGCTTATGTGGCTTGGTTGCATGGCTACGGAAGGTTAGAGAAAATAAATAGATAATGTGTTTAGAGTGCACTCAACTAAATAGATATATATATATATATACTTTGGATCCATTGCAACGGACCGGCACATCTATATCTGTACCCCCTATATAGTGTGTGAAAAACTTTGAAAGTTGGTCATTGGATGAAGCCAATCCGACGGTACAAAGATGGCAAATCCGAGCACTACTGGCCGTTGGATATCATCCACCAGATTCTGCCACATGTATAATCTAGAAGACTCCATGGTTGAAATTAATTCATGACTAAGGGCCTCTTTGATTCATAGGATTGCAGAAACACAGGAACATGAAAAAAGTAGGATTGGAATGGCATGTTCATTGGATCCCTATAGGATTTGAGTTTGTTTGATTGTGTCACATGAAAAACAAAGGATTTCTTTCAAGAGGTTGGAGTGCATGTTAGAATTCCTGTGAAACGTAGTACAAATGAATCCTTAGGAAAATATTCTACATGATTCAATCCTACGAATCAAACGACCAACGTAGGAAAAATTCCTAAGGATTCTAATCCTTCAAAGATCCTATGTAAATCCTTTGAATCAAACAGACCCTAACTTTGCCACAACTAAGCTTAGGCAAAGTTATTAGTTCTTCAAAACGAGAGAAACAAGTTGGCAAGCCTAAGGGAATATTGCCACATTTTTTGTGTGTATGTCATGTGGGGCCTTAGTGTGGCTTGCCTAAGGTGTGGCTTGAATCAAACACTCGCCTAAGTTAATCAAACTTGCCTAACCTTACATTCCACCAGATTTTGCCACATGTTAGAATCCAGAAAGCTCCACATGTAGAAGCATAATGCACAAACCACCAGAATCTCATGCGTGCAATGCACGTGTACCTTACTAGTACTAGTTGGTAGTAGTAAGAAATAAATTCCAGTTTTGGCACGAGCTCGTACTGCGGGAGCACCACAAGGCCTGCCGCAGGAGTTACAGTTCCCTCTCGGGGCCCACGGGACCGAACTTCAGTGGCTTAGTGGTAGAAACAAGAAACGTGATGGTCGCTGTGGTTCAACTTCCATGGACAAGCTGTCATGTCTGCTGACACATGTATATCAAAACTAGAGTGTTTATATTTCAAGCACGTGAACAAGTATTATTCTACTACTTTGGATCCATTGCAACGCATGGGCCATTACATTGGTAGTAGTAGTGTCCATCTCTATCTCTAGAGGCCTTCCCTCGTTCATCCTTTTCTCTCACAAGATAAACTACTCATACAAATGCACCTTGATGTTCCATGGAACGCATGAGGATGTTTCCTTGGGGGTCTCTCCAGCGCGGCGTGGCCGTAGTTGCAAGTTGACGCCCCTTGAGATACCTGAAGGAAATATGCCCTAGAGGCAATAATAAAGTTATTATATAAGTCCTTATATCATGATAAATGTTTATTATTCATGCTAGAATTGTATTAACCGGAAACATAATACATGTGTGAATACATAGACAAACAGTATGTCACTAGTATGCCTCTACTTGACTAGCTCGTTGCTCAAAGATGGTTATGTTTCCTAGCCATAGACATGAGTTGTCATTTGATTAACGGGATCACATCATTAGAAGAATGATGTGATTGACTTGACCCATTCCGTTAGCTTAGCACTTGATCGTTTAGTATGTTGCTATTGCTTTCTTCATAACGTATACATGTTCCTATGACTATGAGATTATGCAATTCCCGTTTACCGGAGGAACACTTTGTGTGCTACCAAACGTCACAACGTAATTGGGTGATTATAAAGGAGCTCTACAGGTGTCTCCGAAGGTACATGTTGGGCTGGCATATTTCAAGATTAGGATTTGTCACTCCGATTGTCGGAGAGGTATCTCTGGGCCCTCTCGGTAATGCACATCACTTAAGCCTTGCAAGCATTACAACTAATGAGTTAGTTGCTGGATGATGTATTACGGAACGAGTAAAGAGACTTGCCGGTAACGAGATTGAACTAGGTATTGAGATACCGACGATCGAATCTCGGGCAAGTAACATACCGATGACAAAGGGAACAACGTATGTTGTTATGCGGTCTGACCGATAAAGATCTTCGTAGAATATGCGGGAGCCAATATGAGCATCCAGGTTTCGCTATTGGTTATTAACCGGAGACATATCTCGGTCATGTCTACATAGTTCTCGAACCCGTAGGGTCCGCACGCTTAAAGTTTCGATGACAGTTATATTAAGAATTTATGAGTTTTGATGTACCGAAGAAGTTCGGAGTCCCGGATGAGATCGGGGACATGACAAGGAGTCTCGAAATGGTCGAGACGTAAAGATCGATATATTGGATGACTATATTCGGACATCGGAAAGGTTCCGAGTGATTCGGGTATTTTTCGGAGTATCGGAGAGTTACAGGAATATGTATTGGGCCTTATTGGGCCATACGGGAAAGAAGGAAAAGGGCCTCAAGGGTGGCCACACCCCTCCCCTTGGTCTGGTCCGAATTGGACTAGGGAAGGGGGGCGCCCCCTTCCTTCCTTCTCCTTTTCCCTTCCTCTTTTCCTATTGCATATGGGAGGTGGAATCCTACTAGGACTAGGGAGTCCTAGTAGGACTCCACACATGGCGCGCCCCCTCCTAGGGCCGGCTTCCTCCTCCCTTGCTCCTTTATATATGGGGGCAGGGGGGCACCCCAAAGACACAACAATTGATCCCTTGGATCTCTTAGCTGTGTGCGGTGCCCCCCTGCACCATAGTCCACCTCGATAATACTGTAATGGTGCTTAGGCAAAGCCCTGCGTCGGTAGAACATCAACATCGTCACCACATCGTCGTGCTGATGAAACTCTCCCTCGACACTCGGCTGGATCGGAGTTCCAGGGACGTCATCGGGCTGAACGTGTGCTGAACTTGGAGGTACCGTACGTTCGGTACTTGATCGGTCGGATCGTGAAGACGTACGACTACATCAACCGCATTGTGCTAACGCTTCCGCTTTCGGTCTATGAGGGTACATGGACAACACTCTCCCCTCTCGTTGCTATGCATCACCATGATCTTGCGTGCGCGTAGGACTTTTTTTGAAATTACTATGTTCCCCAACAGTGGCATCCGAGCCAGGTTTTATGCGTTGATGTTATATGCATGAGTACAAAAAAAGTGAGTTGTGGGCGATATAAGTCATACTGCTTACTAGCATGTCATACTTTGGTTCGGCGGTATTGTTGGATGAAGCGGCCCGGACTGACATTACGCGTACGCTTACGCGAGACTGGTTTTACCGCCGTGCTATGCACACAGGTGACTAGCGGGTGTCAGTTTCTCCAACTTTAGTTGAACCGAGTGTGGCTACGCCCGGTCCTTGCGAAGGTTAAAACAGCACCAACTTGACAAACTATCATTGTGGTTTTGATGCGTAGGTAAGAACGGTACTTGCTAAGCCCGTAGCAGCCACGTAAAATTTGCAACAACAAAGTAGAGGACGTCTAACTTGTTTTTGCAGGGCATGTTGTGATGTGATATGGTCAAGACGTGATGAAATATAAGTTGTTTTATGAGATGATCATGTTTTCTTGAAGTTATCGGCAACTGGCAAAAGACTTATGGTTGTCTCTCTATTGCATAAGATGCAAGCGCAAAATAATTGCTTTACTTTATCGCTATGCGATAGCAATAGTTGCAAGAGCAATGGTTGGCGAGATGACCATGTGACGACAAATTGATATAGATCAAGATGATGGAGATCATGGTGTCATGCTGGTGACGATGGAGATCATGACGATGCTTTGGAGATGGAGATCAAAGGCACAAGATGATGATGGCCATATCATGTCACATATTATGATTGCATGTGATGTTTATTTTTTATACATCTTATTTTGCTTAGTTCGGCGGTAGCATTATAAGATGATCTCTCACTAAATTTCAAGATAAAAGTGTTCTCCTGAGTATGCACCGTTGCCAAAGTTCGTCGTGCCCAGACACCACGTGATGATCGGGTGTGATGAGATCTACGTCCGTCTACAACGGGTGCAAGCTAGTTTTGCACATGCAGAATACTCAGGTTAAACTTGACGAGCCTAGCATATGCAGATATGGCCTCGAAACACTAAGACCAAAAGGTCGAGCGTGAATCATATAGTAGATATGATCAACATAGTGACGTTGACCATTGAAAACTACTCCATTTCACGTGATGATCGGTTATGGTTCAGTTGATTTGGATCACGTGATCACTTAGATGATTGGAGGGATGTGTATCTTAGTGGGAGTTCTTAAGTAATATGATTAATTGAACTTTAATTTATCATGAACTTAGTCCTAGTAGTATTAGCATATCTAGGTTGTAGATCAATAGCTCGTGATGTTGCTCCCCGTTTAATTTTTATATGTTCCTAGAGAAAACTAAGTTGAAAAATATTAGTAGCAATGATGCGGATTGGATCCGTGATCTGAGGATTATCCTCATTGCTGCACAGAAGAATTATGTCCTTAATGCACCGCTAGGTGACTAACCTATTGCAGGAGCAGATGCAGATGTTATGAATGTTTGGCTAGCTCAATATGATGACTACTTGATAGTTTAGTGCACATGCTTAACGGCTTAGAATCGGGACTTCAAAGACGTTTTGAACGTCATGGATCATATGAGATGTTCCAGAAGTTGAAGTTAATATTTCAAGAAAATACCCGAGTTGAGAGATATGAAGTCTCTAACAAGTTCTATAGCTAAAAGATGGAGGAGAATAGCTCAAGCAGTGAGCATGTGCTCAGATTGTCTGAGTACTACAATCGCTTGAATCAAGTGGGAGTTAATCTTCCAGATAAAATAGTGATTGACAGAATTCTCTAGTCACCATCACCAAGTTACTAGAACTTCGTGATGAACTATAATATGCAAGGGATAACGGAAACAATTCCCAAGCTCTTCGTGATACTGAAATCAACGAAGGTAGAAATCAAGAAAAACATCAAGTGTTGATGGTTGACAAGACCACTAGTTTCAAGAAAAGGGGCAAAGGAAAGAAGGGGAACTTCAAGAAGAACGGAAAGCAAGTTGCTGCTCAAGTGAAGAAGCCCAAGTCTGGACCTAAGCCTGAGACTAAGTGCTTCTACTACAAAGGGACTGGTCACTAGAAGCGGGACTACCCCAAGTAATTGGTGGATAAGAAGGATGGCAAAGTGAACATAGGTATATTTGATATACATGTTATTGATGTGTACTTTACTAGTGTTTATAGCAACCCCTCAGTATTTTGATACTAGTTCAGTTGCTAAGAATAGTAACTCGAAACGGGAGTTGCAGAATGAACAGAGACTAGTTAAGGGTGAAGTGACGATGTGTATTGGAAATGGTTCCAAGATTGATATGATCATCATCGCACACTCCCTATACTTTCGGGATTAGTGTTAAACCTAAAATAAATGTTATTTAGTGTTCGCGTTGAGCATGAATATGATTGGATCATGTTTATTGCAATACGGTTATTCATGTAAGTTAGAGAATAATTGTTGTTCTGTTTACATGAATAAAACCTTCTATGGTCATACACCCAATGAAAATGGTTTGTTGGATCTCGATCTTGGTGATACACATTTTCATAATATTGAAGCCGAAAGATGCAAAGTTAATAATGATAGTGCAACTTATTTGTGGCAATGCCGTTTAAGTCATATTGGTATAAAGCGCATAAAGAAAATCCATGCTGATGGGCTTTTGGAATCACTTGATTATGAATCAGTTGATGCTTGCGAACCATGCCTCATGGGCAAGATGACTAAGACTCCGTTCTCCGGAACAATGGAGCGAGCAAAAGATTTGTTGGAAATCATACATACTGATGTATGTGGTCCGATGAATATTAAGGCTCATGGCAGGTATCATTATTTTCTGATCTTCACAGATGATTTGAGCAGATATGAGTATATATACTTGATGAAACACAAGTCTGAAACATTTGAAAAGTTCAAAGAATTTCAAAGTGAAGTGGAGAATCATCGTAACAAAAACAAAAGTTTCTACAATATGATCGCAGAAGTAAAATATTTGAGTTACGAGTTTGGCCTTCAGTTAAAACAACGTGAAATAGTTTCACTACTCACGCCACCTGGAACACCACAGTGTAATGGTGTGTCCGAATGTCGTAACCGTACTTTATTAGATATGGTGCGATCTATGATGTCTCTTACCGATTACCACTATCGCTTTGGGGTTATGCATTAGAGACAGCTACATTCACGTTAAATAGGGCACCATCTAAACCCGTTGAGACGACACCGTATGAACTGTGGTTTGGCGAGAAACCTAAGCTGTCATTTCTTAAAGTTTGGGACTGCGATGCTTATGTGAGAAAGTTTCAACATGATAAGCTCGAATCCAAATCGGAGAAGTAAATCTTCATAGGATACCCAAAAGAAAATGTTGGGTACACCTTCTATCACAGATCCGAAGGCAAGTTATTCATTGCTGAGAATGGATCCTTTCTAGAGAAGGAGTTTCTCTCGAAAGAAGTGAGTGGGAGGAAAGTAGAACTTGATAAGGTAACTGTCGGGGATATAACCCGCGGTGTAAACCAGCCGGAAGTATAACCCGGCCGGACTAGGCGTTTCATTGGTAAACTGCCAGAGGATTGGCGATTTACGTGTCTGGCGGTTCACTGGTATGACGATTCACGAGCCTGAAGACTCATTGGTGACCCAGCTGGACTTGGCGGTTTACTTGAGACATGGTTTACACTTGGCGATTCACTGGCGACCTGCCCTGACCTGGCGGTTTACAAGCAACCCGCCGGAACATTATGACACACTTGTGACCCGGTGGACGGGTCAGATGAATGACAAGGCCCAAGGCCCAGAAGGCCGGTTTATGTTAATGGTGGGCCCGTTTCAGAGGAAAGGCATGAGGAACATTTATCTTACAAGGAGTTAAGACCTGGACTTGTATCCGGTTTGTATTAGAGATAGACTAGTCCTAATCCTTATAGGACTCTACATGTAACCCGCCCCTCCAACATATATAAGGAGGGGCAGGGCTCCCCAAAAGGGGGAAGGGAGACAAGTTCCACAAGTTGGACAAGTTAGGTTTAGACAATAGCTCTCGAGATAGAGCACTCTTGTAACCATGATCATCATCATCATCATCAATATCAATGAAGCAGGATGTAGGCTTTTACCTCCACCGTGAGGAGCCGAACCTGGGTAAAACATCGCGTCTCTCATCCTGCTCAACCCCTCTCAAGCTACCACATAGATGCGTTGGCCTCGCGACTAAGTCCTGACACTAAGGACATCTGCCGTGACAATTCCACGACAGTTGGCGCCCACCGTGGGGCTCGCGCACGGTGGTGTTGAGTTCTTGGAGGGATCCCTTCCAGGGATCGAGAAGTTCGTGATTTGTCGGATGAAGAGGAGTCAGGTTGAAAAGATCTGCGTCAACTTCAAAATTTAAAATCTGTGTGCACCGTCGCATGCAAGCAGGCGATCCGTCGTGGCCGGATCACCTTTTTCCTTCATCGCTACGAGATAGCCAAGTGCAAAGGAGGTTTTCATCTGCATGTATCGAAGTCATCAAAATACGATGGCCTTGTTTTATTCGCCGAGTCGCTCCCGCTACATACAGGAGTCACCATGACCGATAAGTGAACAGTTGTCTGTATCAAGATCAAATCCGGAGATTTCCTTTTTTCCATCGAGATTGAAGCGAATCGGCTACACCGAGCACTTACGTATTTTGGTGTCTTCTGACTACTGCTACTCCCAAGGATAGGGTGAAAAAAAACACATCAGCAGGAGCTTTCGGCATCAGTTAGAAGATGAGGTGTTAAAGGAAAGAGCGCCAGGAGTTGATCCCGTGAAAGGAAAGGACAAGTTTTTGGCTTCGCGTCCAGGTGGTTGCAACTCGCAAGGGGATCGAGTCCCGAGGCAAAGCATCAAATTTGTTGTTGCTTCTTTGTGCATGAAGACCAAAATCCTATCATCAACTACTACCCCATCATCTATTATGACGTGTGAAGGGTAATGATTCATCATTTGCTGTTGGACGGGTGTGCGTAAACCGCCGCCCGTGCAGCTCGATCTACATCCACTCACCGGGACTTCGCCCGTGATTGACTCGCCGTCCGCGCGTCTCACAACGCCTGAAATTAACTCGCCCGTCCGCCCTCGTGGCGGTTCACGCGTCCGCACCGGTTTATAACACGGAGGACAGCTAGCTTGTCTGCGCCGGTTTACAAGGCCACGACCGACTCATCTCTCTGAAGCCGCTTCTGATGCTGCGGTTGTTTTACTGCCCGCCCAAACATCAGGTGGTATTCGTCCAACTTTATGTATTAAACATTTATTGTTTTTTGTCAAAAGAACAATTATTCTGGCCTGTAACATTTTTATGCAGGACGGCTGTTGAAAGAAAAAGGAGTGGTGTTATACCGCGGATGTACGTTCGGCTATGCCGCGTGGCTCCGTAGGCACGCGTGTCGCGGTCCAGTTTACATCAAACGCGCCAGCTGACTCACCCGTCCGCACCGCCTTACAATGCCACGGACGACTCGCCCGACCACCCTCGCGACCGGTTCACGTGTCCCCGCCAGCTTGCAACATGGAGGACAACTCGCTCATCCGTGACGGTTTACAACACTATGGGCGACTTACCCGTCCGACCCCGTGGTCGACTCTCCCCGTCCGCACCGGCTTACAACGTCGTGGCCGGTTCATCCTTGATTGATTTCAGCTTCACCATGGTGATCATCAACTCCGCGATGGATAATTTTTGGCTCAACATCTCAGTTCTTCAATGTAGGAAAAATTATATCACTGAGCTGTTGAAGGACTCATACCGGTTTATATCATGGTCAAAAATGGAGAATCTCAAGTCAACTCCTCGAGTCACCTTGAGACTCGGGGGCTACAATAATATGACTCAGCAAATGTTGCCGGTTTTTAGTGAAGTCAAGAACCCCAGGACATTGGAGGGAAAGATAACCCGATCCCGGAGGATACTACCATATTGATGGTAATTTGAAGGCCGTAAGAAAATTTCCGGTTCAAAATAAAGAATGCCAGTTTAAAATCCGGTTCAAGGGAAATCTGTTCTCCCACGAAGCTCCGAAGCTCTCAAATCCGGTTTAAGAATTTCCGGTTCAAAAAAGGAATTAACTTCTTGCAAGTTCGAGTTTAAAGGCCGTCAGAAAATTTCTGGCTGAAAATGAGGATTTCGGTTTAAAATCCGATTCAAGGGAAAGATGTCTCCCATAAAGCTTTGAAGCTCTCAATGTCCGGTTTAAAATCCCGGTTCAAGAAGAATTTATCTCTTGCAAAAAGTTAAAGGTTGCCGAAGAGGACCTGCTGCCCTGACGCGCGGTTCACACATGGGTGTCCTGCCTTATGGGGTCATCCTCATATGATTACTTGGGGGCTTCCTGTTCAAACATAGGTGTATTCACCAAAGAGAACATGGCGTTACTACCCTCTTGATGCGGCTATCAAGACAATATGATCATCAGGGGCCAAAGAGAGTTTGTTACACACCACAACTCAAACATAGGCACCCGGCGAGCACAGCTCAGAAATATATCACATGGGGGCTTCTGCTTGCAAAGCGGAGTCCTGTCCATTAATCCGGCTATCACGCCACAACAAAGCTTGGGAGCTTCACACCCAAGGGGCCAAAGAGAGTCTTGTTGCTACGCACAACTCAAACATAGGCACCCATTGGGCACGGCTCACAAAGTTACTTGGGGCTCTTTGTGTCAAATACCAAAGAGTTTGAAAGGACCCTTGTAGCCGGGTATCGACCCACGGCTTGGAAGCCTGGTGTATTCACCTAAAACCCCGGGTTAACCTGCCTTCATCAAGTAAGCCACTCCTATCCAGGTAATCCTGGCATGACCCGTCGAACGTTTGACAGTTACTCTCATTGAGACCCTGAACTTGTCAAAGTTAAAATGATGATTGGTTAGTTGGAGGGCCATCTTAAAAGGCTTTGTCAAATGGTTTAACTTAGCGGCCTGGCAGCCCATGAAAAGCCTCGAATTTGGGCCTGGCAGCCCTTGAAAAGCCTCGACTACATGGTTTTATTTGCCAAGATTTTTCTCTTTTGATAAATTTTATGTTGAACAGGTGTCTATTGACCCGGCCAGACTATAAGTCATCAGTCCGGTGTTTCTTAACCCGGCACAAGCTTTCAACTATCAGTTGTTAGTACAAACTCAATTATAAACCGGAGTTTTCTCAACCCGGTTAGGCTGTCAACTATAAGTTATCAGTACAAGTTACAATCCGGAGATTATTAACCTCGCCTGGTTTCGACTACAAGTCGCCAGCATCGAATATGGATAATCTGGTGTTTATCACAACCCGGTACGGTTTTATCCTGAACCGGCACAATATGGAAGGAGTTATCAGTACTCAAGATTGGGGTTATCACCTTTACTACAAAAAGTTGGTAAAACCAACAATGTGATTCAATGTCACAGGTATGATATATTTCATATTTGATTATTCTTAAGTGTAGCCTTGGTTATAAACCTGGGTTATATGTTGGGCATTATGACCCGTCCGGCGGTAAACTGCCAGGACACTTTAAACTTGTTGTATGCAGAACAGGTTTGTTAAACCGGCCTGGTTTTGGACTATAAGTCGCCAGTATATATATATTTGGATTGCGGCATTGGAATCATGCGCTTATAAATCATTGGGTTATATTATTCAAATAGCCAAACTTGGCTGAATTTTCATTATGATATTGAATGAATAAGGTTTTCACCAGATTATTATCTTGAATAGCCAACATGGCTGGATTTTTATGGTTATTAATAACCGGTATTATTAAGTTTTCAAAGTCGCTTTAGCGCAATATCTATTATTTTATCAAAGGATATGATTTATTCTACAATGGGAGGAATAGTCCCGAGTCGCTGCAGGCTTACAACCCGGCACTTGGGGGCTACATTATTCAAATCGAGATTACATGCAAGTCTCATGTCGCTACAAGCATGCATCATGACACTTGGGGGCTAATGTCAAGTCATTTTTACTAGTCTTATTGAAGACCCGACTCATCATATTATAATGAGCCGGCCCTTGGGGGCTACCAATTGCTCCTGTCAACAATTCAAGGTACACAAGTTTTCGTCCATAATATTGAAGGATCCATTGCTCAGTTGGTAAAGCACAAAGCTCTTAACCTTGGGGACGTGGGTTCAAGCCCTACGATGGAAGCTACATTATAAGATGTTATTTTCATTGAAGTATATATCAAGTCCCGGTTCAGTATTATCTTACTAAGCCGGCCCTTGGGGGCTACACATCACTGCTAAAATCTACATAATTATATTTACAAAGTTCCTGCTCATTATTGCATAATGACCCGGCCCTTGGGGGTTACACTGATTGAAGTTTTTATAAGCAATTACAAGTCCCAGGTTGCTGCAAGCATGACAACCCGGCACTTGGGGGCTACATATATGGAGTATTCAGTTTATATGATTGAGATGAACAAACCGGATTTCTTCAAGGTTGAAACACTTATTGGAGCAAGTCTTAAGTTATCACTATGTTCTCCTCTTAAGACTTGGGGGCTACATGTATTATGCATATATAAGGAGGAACATCTTCATTCTATCAGTTTTGAGAAAATCAGGAAGATCAATTACATGACCCGGTGTCGACAACAATTATGACCCGGTGCCATCAATATTTATAAACCGGCCAGTTTGGTAATATTAAACCAGCAAGTTTTACATCTTCAAACCGGCTGAATATCAGATAAGTATTTCAAGACCCATATTTCTTAAACCGGCGCTTTGGAAGCCGACTCAAGTGGATTATTCTTCACAATGTTTCTCTGTGAGAAACCAATGTCAACAAATTGAGTATGAAGCTGGCTTGTTAACCCGGATTTTCTAGGAGGAAATGACAAGGACTTAAGGATCATCAGGTACCGGTTTACAAGAATTCTTAACTCGGAGCATAACCTGTCAAATTTGTTCTTGTGTTTATTTTGCAGCATAGGTTTACCATGGATAAATCCAAGCTAAACTTGGGGGCTAATGTCGGGGATATACCCCGCGGTGTAAACCGTCCGGAAGTATAACCCGGCCAAACTAGGCGTTTCATTGGTAAACCACCAGAGGATTGGCGATTTACGTGTCTGGCGGTTCACTGGTATGATGATTCACGAGCCTGAAGACTCATTGGTGACCCGTCTGGACTTGGCGGTTTATTTGAGACCCGGTTTACACTTGGAGATTCACTGGCGACCTGCCCTGACCTGGCGGTTTACAAGCAACCCGCCGGAACATTATGACACACTTGTGACCCGGCGGACGGGTCAGATGAATGACAAGGCCCAAGGCCCAGAAGGCCGGTTTATGTTAATGATGGGCCGGTTTAAGAGGAAAGGCATGAGGAACATTTATCTTACAAGGAGTTAAGACCTGGACCTGTATCCGGTTTGTATTAGAGATAGACTAGTCCTAATCCTAATAGGACTCTACATGTAACCCGCCCCTCCAACATATATATGGAGGGGCAGGGCTCCCCAAAAGGGGGAAGGGAGACAAGTTCCACAAGTTGGACAAGTTAGGTTTAGACAATAGCTCTCGAGATAGAGCACTCTTGTAACCATGATCATCATCATCAATATCAATGAAGCAGGATGTAGGCTTTTACCTCCACCGTGAGGGGCCGAACCTGGGTAAAACATCGCATCTCTCATCCCTCTCAAGCTACCACATAGATGCGTTGGCCTCGCGACTAAGTCCTGACACTAAGGACATCTGCCATGACAATTCCACGACAGTAACTGTACCTGCTCCCTTATTGGAAAGTAGTTCATCACATAAATCCGTTCCTGTGACTACTACACCAATTAGTGAGGAAGCTAATGATGATGATCATGTAACTTCAGATCAAGTTACTACCTAACCTCGTAGGTAAACCAGAGTGAGATCCGCACCAGAGTGGTACGGTAATCCTGTTCTGGAGGTCATGTTACTTGACCATGATGAACCTACGAACTATGAGGAAGCGATGATGAGCCCAGATTCCGCAAAATGGCTTGAGGCCATGAAATCTGAGATGAGATCCATGTATGAGAACAAAGTATGGACTTTGACTGACTTGCCCATTGATCGGCGAGCCATTGAGATTAAATGGATCTTCAAGAGGAAGACGGATGCTGATAGTAGTGTTACTATCTACAAAGCTAGAATTGTCGCAAAAAGGTTTTCGACAAGTTCAAGGTGTTGACTACGATGAGAGTTTCTCACCCGTATCTATGCTTAAGTCCGTCCGAATCATTTTAGCAATTGCCACATTTTAAACAAAACTACATTCCTTAATGGATTTATTAAAGAAGAGTTGTATATGATGCAACCAGAAGGTTTTGTCAATCCTAAAGGTGCTAACAAAATATGAAAGCTCCAGCGATCCATCTATGGACTGGTGCAAGCATCTTGGAGTTGGAATATACGCTTTGATAAGTTGATCAAAGCATATAGTTTTATACAGACTTGAGGTGAAGCCTGTATTTACAAGAAAGTGAGTGGGAGCACTACAACATTTCTGATAAGTATATGTTTATGACATATTGTTGATCGGTGATAATGTAGATTTATTCTGCAAAGCATAAAGGAATGTTTGAAAGGATTTTTTCAAAGAAATACCTCGGTGAAGCTGCTTACATATTGAGCACCAAGATCTATAGAGATAGATCAAGACGCTTGATAAGTTTTTTCAATGAGTACATACCTTGACAAGATTTTGAAGTAGTTCAAAATGGAACAGTCAAAGAAGGAGTTCTTGCCTATGTTACAAAGGTATGAAGTTGAGTAAGACTCAAAACCCGACCACGACAGAAGATATAGAGAGAATGAAAGTCATTCTATGCCTCAGCCATAGGTTCTATAAAGTATGCCATGCTGTGTACCAGACCTATTGTATACCCTGTCCTGAGTTTGGCAAGGGAGTACAATAGTGATCTAGGAGTAGATCACTGGACATTGGTCAAAATTATCCTTAGCGGAATAAGGATATGTTTCTCGATTATGGAGGTGACAAAAGGTTCGTCGTAAAAGGTTACGTCGATGCAAGTTTTGACACTGATCCAGATGACTCAAAGTCTCAATCTGGATACATATTGAAAGTGGGAGAAATTAGCTAGAGTAGCTTAGTGCAGAGCATTGTTGACATAGAAATTTGCAAAATACTTATGGATCTGAATGTGGCAGACCCATTGACTATACTTCCCTCACAAGCAAAACATGATCACACCTTGGTACTCTTTTAGTATTAATCACATAGCGATGTGAACTAGATTATTGACTCTAGTAAACCCTTTGGGTCTTGGTCACATGATGATGTAAACTATGGGTGTTAATCACATGGTGATGTGAACTATTAATGTTAAATCACATGGCGATGTGTACTAGATTATTGACTATAGTGCAAGTGGGAGACTGAAGGAAATATGCCCTAGAGGCAATAATAAAGTTATTATATATTTCCTTATATCATGATAAATGTTTATTATTCATGCTAGAATTGTATTAACCGGAAACATAATACATGTGTGAATACATAGACAAACAGTATGTCACTAGTATGCCTCTACTTGACTAGCTCGTTGATCAAAGATGGTTATGTTTCCTAGCCATAGACATGAGTTGTCATTTGATTAATGGGATCACATCATTAGGAGAATGATGTGATTGACTTGACCCATTCCGTTAGCTTAGCACTCGATCGTTTAGTATGTTGCTATTGCTTTCTTCATAACTTATACTTGTTCCTATGACTATGAGATTATGCAACTCCCATTTACCGAAGGAACACTTTATGTGCTACCAAAAAACACAACGTAACTGGGTGATTATAAAGGAGCTCTACAGGTGTCTCCAAAGGTAAATGTTGGGTTGGCATATTTCGAGATTAGGATTTGTCACTCCGATTGCCGGAGAGGTATCTCTGGGCCCTCTCGGTAATGCACATCACTTAAGCCTTGCAAGCATTACAACTAATGAGTTAGTTGCGGGATGATGTATTATGAAACGAGTAAAGAGACTTGCCGGTAATGAGATTGAACTAGGTATTGAGATACCGACGATCGAATCTCGGGCAAGTAACATACCGATGACAAAGGGAACACCGTATGTTGTTATGCAGTCTGACCGATAAAGATCTTCGTAGAATATGTGGGAGCCAATATGAGCATCCAGGTTCCGCTATTGGTTATTGACCGGAGACGTGTCTCGGTCATGTCTACATAGTTCTCGAACCCATAGGGTCCGCACGCTTAAAGTTTCGATGACAGTTATATTATGAGTTTATGAGTTTTGATGTACCGAAGGAGTTCGAAGTCTCAGATGAGATCGGGGACATGACAAGGAGTCTCGAAATGGTCGAGATGTAAAGATCGATATATTGGACGATTATATTCGGACATCGGAAAGGTTCCGAGTGATTCGGGTATTTTTCGGAGTACCGGAGAGTTACGGGAATACGTATTGGGCCTTATTGGGCCATACGGGAAAGAAGGAAAAGGGCCTCAAGGGTGGCCGCACCCCTCCCCTTGGTCTGGTCCGAATTGGACTAGGGAAGGGGGGCGCCCCCTTCCTTCCTTCTCCTTTTCCCTTCCTCTTTTCCTATTCCATATGGGAGGTGGAATCCTACTAGGACTAGGGAGTCCTAGTAGGACTCCACACATGGCGCGCCCCCTCCTAGGGCCGGCCTCCTCCTCCCTTGCTCCTTTATATATGGGGGCAGGGGGCACCCCAAAGACACAACAATTGATCCCTTGGATCTCTTAGCTGTGTGCGGTGCCCCCCTCCACCATAGTCCACCTCGACAATACTATAGCGGTTCTTAGGCGAAGCCCTGCGTCGGTAGAACATCAACATCGTCACCACGCCGTCGTGCTGACGAAACTCTCCCTCAACACTCGGCTGGATTGGAGTTCGAGGGACGTCATCGGGCTGAACGTGTGCTGAACTCGGAGGTACCGTACGTTCGGTACTTGATCGGTCGGATCGTGAAGACGTACGACTACATCAACTACGTTGTGCTAACGCTTCCGCTTTCGGTCTACGAGGGTACGTGGACAACACTCTCCCCTCTCGTTGCTATGCATCACCATGATCTTGCGTGTGCGTAGGAATTTTTTAAATTACTACGTTCTCCAACAATGCCGACGTTGAGGGGCACTCGGATTTCCTCCGATGAGCAGGTAAGATGAGTTTGATCACGTAGTAAATGCATTCTAAAGACTACTTATGTGTCCATTTCCTAATTCTCCCCCTGCCCACTGTTTCACAGGTTAGGCTCGGTGCGAGTGGAGATTGGCTTGCATATGTACGGGAGGGTACCAACATCAATTTGCACAACATTTACAACGGTGAAATCATTCCCGTAGAACCTTTGTCCAACATTGGGATCAGCCATGCAACGGGCCACCGCATGAATTGGTACGATGGAACCACGGTGAGATTGAATAAGATAGCACTAACCTTGCACATGGCGGTCAAAGGCGGACCATGCTGTTTGCGGCCGATTTGTTGCCGTACGAGTAGGAAGATGCTGTGCTCCTTTCTAACCGCATCTTCGCGGTGACAAACCAGGGGACTTATTTTGTATGGGACACATCCTACGATATACTGCCTCTCTCCCAGTTTATTTGTTTTGAATCTTTTCGTTTTATAAGTTTCAAATTCAAATTTAGAGCTCCCCATCACGTGTTGAGATTACAATGTCCATTAAATCGTTGCGTGCATGTATAGTAAAGAAACAAATCTCAAGTTTGGCACAAGTTTGTGCTGCGGGAGCACCACAAGCCCTGGCGCAGGAGTTACATTTCCCTCTCAGGGCCGTCGGGACTGAGCTTCAGCGCCTTACTACTGAAGGAAATATGACCTAGAGGCAATAATAAAGTTATTATTTATTTCCTTATATCATGATAAATGTTTATTATTCATGCTAGAATTGTATTAACCGGAAACATAATACTTGTGTGAATACATAGACAAACAACGTGTCACTAGTATGCCTCTACTTGACTAGCTCGTTAATCAAAGATGGTTATGTTTCCTAACCATAGACATGAGTTGTCATTTGATTAACGAGATCACATCATTAGGAGAATGATGTGATTGACTTGACCCATTCCGTTAGCTTAGCACCCGATCGTTTAGTATGTTGCTATTGCTTTCTTCATGACTTATACATGTTCCTATGACTATGAGATTATGCAACTCCCGTTTACCGGAGGAACGCTTTGTGTGCTACCAAACGTCACAACGTAACTGGGTGATTATAGAGGAGCTCTACAGGTGTCTCCAAAGGTAAATGTTGGGTTGGCGTATTTCGAGATTAGGATTTGTCACTCCGATTGTCGGAGAGGTATCTCTAGGCCCTCTCGGTAATGCACATCACATAAGCCTTGCAAGCATTGCAACTAATGAGTTAGTTGTGAGATGATGTATTACGGAACGAGTAAAGAGACTTGCCGATAACGAGATTGAACTAGGTATTAAGATACCAACGATCGAATCTCGGGCAAGTAACATACCGATGACAAAGGGAACACCGTATGTTGTTATGCGGTCTGACCGATAAAGATCTTCGTAGAATATGTAGGAGCCAATATGAGCATCCAGGTTCCGCTATTGGTTATTGACTGGAGACGTGTCTCGGTCATGTCTACATTGTTCTCGAACCCGTAGGGTCCGCACGCTTAAGGTTTCGATGATAGTTATATTATGAGTTTATGAGTTTTGATGTACCGAAGGAGTTCGGAGTCCTGGATGAGATCGGGGACATGACGAGGAGTCTCGAAATGGTCGAGACATAAAGATTGATATATTGGAAGCCTATATTTGGATATCGGAAGTGTTCCGGGTGAAATCGGGATGTTACCGGAGTACCGGGAGGTTACCGGAACCCCCCGGGAGGTATATGGGCCTTAGTGGGCTTTAGTGGAAGAGAGGAGAGGTGGCCAGGGCTGGGCCGTGCTCCCCTCCCCCCTAGTCCGAATAGGACAAGGAGAGGGGGGCGGCGCCCCCCTTCCTTCTCTCTCTCCTCTTTCCCCCTCCCAAATCCTATTCCAACTAGGAAAGGGGGGGAATCCTACTCCCGGTGGGAGTAGGACTCCTCCTGGCGCGCCCTCCTCCTGGCCGGCCGCAACGCCCCTTTGATCCTTTATATACGGGGGCAGGGGGCACCCCTAGGCACAACAAGTTGATCCACGTGATCATATTCTTAGCCGTGTGCGGTGCCCCCTTCCACCATAGTCCTCGATAATATTGTAGCGGTGCTTAGGCGAAGCCCTGCGACGGTAGTACATCAAGATCGTCACCACGCCGTCGTGCTGACGGAACTCTTCCCCGACACTTTGCTGGATCGGAGTCCGGGGATCATCATCGAGCTGAACGTGTGCTAGAACTCGGAGGTGCCATAGTATCGGTGCTTGATCGGTCGGGCCGTGAAGACGTACGACTACATCAACCGCGTTGTGCTAACGCTTCCGCTGTCGGTCTACAAGGGTACGTAGATCACACTCTCCCCTCTTGTTGCTATGCATCACCATGATCTTGCGTGTGCGTAGGAATTTTTTTTGAAATTACTACGTTCCCCAATAGTGGCATCCGAGCCTAGGTTTTATGTGTTGATGTTATATGCACGAGTAGAACACAAGTGAGTTGTGGGCGATATAAGTCATACTGCTTACCAGCATGTCATACTTTGGTTCGGCGGTATTGTTGGACGAAGCGGCCCGGACCGACATTGCGCGTTCGCTTACGCGAGACCAGTTCTCCCGACGTGCTTTGCACAAAGGTGGCTAGCGGGTGACAGTTTCTCCAACTTTAGTTGAACCAAGTGTGGCTACGCCCAGTCCTTGCGAAGGTTAAAACAGCACCAACTTGACAAACTATCATTTTTTGATGCGTAGGTAAGATTGGTTCTTGCTTAAGCCCGTAGCAGCCACGTAAAACTTGCAACAACAAAGTAGAGGACGTCTAACTTGTTTTTGCAGGGCATGTTGTGATGTGATATGGTCAAGACATGATGCTAAATTTTATTGTATGAGATGATCATGTTTTGTAACCAAGTTATCGGCAACTGGCAGGAGCCATATGGTTGTCGCTTTATTGTATGCAATGCAATTGCGCTGTAATGCTTTACTTTATCACTAAGCGGTAGCGATAGTCGTGAAAGCATAAGATTGGCGAGACGACAACGATGCTACGATGATGATCAAGGTGTCGCGCCGGTGACGATGGTGACCATGACGGTGCTTCAAAGATGGAGATCACAAGCACAAGATGATGATGGCCATATCATATCACTTATATTGATTGCATGTGATGTTTATCTTTTATGCATTTTATCTTTCTTTGATTGACGGTAGCATTATAAGATGATCTCTCACTAATTATCAAGAAGTGTTCTCCCTGAGTATGCACCGTTGCAAAAGTTCTTCGTGCTGAGACACCACGTGATGATCGGGTGTGATAGGCTCTACGTTCAAATACAACGGGTGCAAAACAGTTGCACACGCGGAATACTCAGGTTATACTTGACGAGCCAAGCATATACAGATATGGCCTCGGAACACGGAGACCGAAAGGTCGAGCGTGAATCATATAGTAGATATGATCAACATAGTGATGTTCACCAATGAAACTACTCCATCTCACGTGATGGTCGGACATGGTTTAGTTGATTTGGATCACGTGATCACTTAGAGGATTAGAGGGATCTCTATCTAAGTGGGAGTGCTTAAGTTATATGATTAAATTGAACTTAAATTTATCATGAACTTAGTCCTGGTATTATTTTGCAAATCATGTTGTAGATCAATAGCTCGCGTTGTTGCTTCCCTGTGTTTATTTTGATATGTTCCTAGAGAAAATTATGTTGAAAGATGTTAGTAGCAATGATGCGGATTGGATCCGTGATCTGAGGTTTATCCTCATTGCTGCACAGAAGAATTATGTCCTTGATGCACCGCTAGGTGACAAACCTATTGCAGGAGCAGATGCAGACGTTATGAACATTTGGCTAGCTAAATATGATGACTACTTGATAGTTTAGTGCACCACGCTTAACATCTTAGAATCGGGACATCAAAGACGTTTTGAACATCATGGACCATATGAGATGTTCCAGGAGTTGAAGTTAATATTTCAAGCAAATACCCGAGTTGAGAGATATGAAGTCTCCAACAAGTTCTATAGCTAAAAGATGGAGGAGAATCACTCAACTAGTGAGCATGTGCTCAGATTGTCTGGGTACTACAATCGTTTGAATCAAGTGGGAGTTAATCTTCCAGATAAGATAGTGACTGACAGAATTCTCTAGTCACCATCACCAAGTTAGTAGAACTTCGTGTTGAACTATAGTATGCAAGGGATGACGAAAACGAATCCCGAGCTTTTCATGATGATGAAATCGATTCAGGTAGAAATCAAGAAATAGCATCAAGTGTTGATGGTTGACAAGATCACTAGTTTCAAGAAAAGGGCAAAGGGAAAAAGGGGAACTTCAAGAAAAACAGCAAGCAAGTTGCTGCTCAAGTGAAGAAGCCCAAGTCTGGTCCTAAGCCTGAGACTAAGTGCTTCTACTGGAAAGGGACTGATCACTGAAAGTGGAACTGCCCCAAGTATTTGGCGAATAAGAAGGATGGCAAAGTGAACATAAGTATATTTGATATATATGTTATTGATGTGTACTTTACTAGTGTTTATAGCAACCCCTCAGTATTTGATACTAGTTCAGTTACTATGATTAGTAACTTGAATCGGGAGTTGCAGAATGAACAAAGACTAGTTAAGGGTGAGGTGACGATGTGTGTTGGAAGTAGTTCCAAGATTAATATGATCATCATCGCACACTCCCTATACTTTTGGGATTAGTGTTGAATCTGAATAAGTGTTATTTGGTGTTTGCGTTGAGCGTGAATATGATTTGATCATGTTTATTGTAATACGGTTATTCATTTAAGTAAGAGAATAAATTGTTGTTCTGTTTACATGAATAAAACCTTATATGGTTACACACCCAATGAAAATAGTTCGTTGGATCTCGATCGTAGTGATACACATAATCATAATATTGAAACCAAAAGATGCAAAGTTAATAATGATAGTGCAACTTATTTGTGGCACTGACGTTTAGGTCATATTGGTGTAAAGCGCATGAAGAAACTCCAAGCTGATGGGTTTTTGGAATCACTTGATTATGAATCAGTTGATGCTTGCGAACCATGCCTCATGGGCAAGATGACTAAAATGCCGTTCTCCGGAACTATGGAGCGAGCAACTGACTTATTGGAAATAATACATACTGATGTATGAGATCCGATGAGTGTTAAGGCTCGCGGCGGGTATCATTATTTTCTGACCTTCACAGATGATTTGAGCAGATATGGGTATATCTACATAATGAAACACAAGTCCGAAATATTTGAAAAGTTCAAAGAATTTCAGAGTGAAGTGGAGAATCATCATAACAAGAAAATAAAAGTTTTTACGATATGATCGCAGAGGTAAAATATTTGAGTTACGAGTTTGGCCTTCAGTTAAAACAATGTGAAATAGTTTCACTACTCACGCCACCTGGAACACCACAGCATAATGGTGTGTCCGAACATCATAACCGTACTTTATTAGATATGGTACGATCTATGATGTCTCTTATCGATCTACCACTATCGTTTTGGGGTTATTCATTAAAGACAGCTGCATTCACGTTTAAAAGGGCACCATCTAAGTCCGTTGAGACGACACAATCTGAACTGTGGTTTGGCAAGAAACCAAAGTTGTCGTTTCTTAAAGTTTGGGGTTGTGATGCTTATATGAAAAAGTTTCATCCTGATAAGCTCAAACCCAAATCGGCGAAATATATCTTCATAGGATACCCAAAGGAGACTGTTGGGTACACCTTCTATCACAAATCCGAAGGCAAGACTTTTGTTGCTAAATTCAGAGTTTTTCTAGAGAAGGAGTTTCTCTCGAAAGAAGTGAGTGGGAGGAAAGTAGAACTTGATGAGGTAACTGTACCTGCTCCCTTATTGGAAAGTAGTTCATCACAGAAATCTGTTCCTGTGACTACTACACCAATTAGTGAGGAAGCTAATGATGATGATCATGTAACTTCAGATCAAGTTACTACCGAATCTCGTAGGTAAACTAGAGTGAGATCCGCACCAGAGTGGTACGGTAATCCTGTTCTGGAAGTCATGTTACTAGACCATGACGAACTTGCGAACTATGAGGAAGCGATGATGAGCCCAGATTCTGCGAAATGGTTTGAGGCCATAAAATCTGAGATATGATCCATGTATGAGAACGAAGTATGGACTTTGATGGATTTGCCCGATGATCGACAAGCCATAGAAAATAAATGGATCTTCAAGAGGAAGACGGACGCTGATAGTAGTGTTACTATCTACAAAGCTAGAATTGTCGCAAAAAGTTTTTCGACAAGTTCAAGATGTTGACTACGATGAGATTTTCTCACTCGTATATATGCTTAAGTCTGTCCTAATCATGTTAGCAATTGCCGCATTTTATGAAATCTAGCAAATGGATAAACAAAACTGCATTCCTTAATGGATTTCTTAAAGAAGAGTTGTATATGATGCAACTAGAAGGTTTTGTCAATCCTAAAGGTGTTAACAAAATATGCAAGCTCCAACGATCCATCTATGGACTGGTGCAAGCATCTCGGAGTTGGAATATACGCTTTGATAAGTTGATCAAAGCATATAGTTCTATACAGACTTACGGTGAAGCCTGTATTTACAAGAAAGTGAGTGGGAGCACTACAACATTTCTGATAAGTATATGTGAACAACATATTGTTGATCGGAAAGAATGTATAATTTTCTGGAAAGCATAAAGGAATATTTGAAAGGAGTTTTTCAAAGAAAGACCTCGGTAAAGCTACTTACATATTGAGCATCAAGATCTATAGAGATAGATCAAGACGCTTGATAAGTTTTTTCAATGAGTACATACCTTGACCAGATTTTGAAGTAGTTCAAAATGGAACAATCAAAGAAAGAGTTCTTGCCTGTGTTGCAAGGTGTGAAATTGAGTAAGACTCAAAGCCCGACCACGGCAGAAGATAGAAATAGAATGAAAGTTATTCCCTATGCCTCGGCCATAGGTTCTATAAAGTATGCCATGCTGTGTACCAGATCTATTGTATACCCTACACTGTGTTAAGCAAGGGAGTACAATAGTGATCTAAGAGTAGATCACTGGACAGCGGTCAAAATTATCCTTAGTGGAATAAGGAAATATTTCTCAATTATGGAGGTGACAAAAAGGTTCGTCGTAAAAAGTTACGTCGATTCAAGTTTTGACACAGATCTGGATGACTCTAAGTCTCGATCTAGATACATATTGAAAGTGGGAGAAATAAGCTAGAGTAGCTCCGTGCAGAGCATTGTTGACATAGAAATTCGCAAAATACTTACGGATCTGAATGTGACAGACCCGTTGACTAAAATTATCTCACAAGCAAAACATGATCACACCTTAGTACTCTTTGGGTGTTAATCACATAGCGATGTGAACTAGATTACTGACTCTAGTAAACCCTTTGGGTGTTGATCACATATCGATGTGAACTATGGGTGTTAATCACATGGTAATGTGAACTATTGTTGTTAAATCATATGGCGATGTGAACTAGATTATTGACTCTAGTGCAAGTGGGAGACTGAAGGAAATATGCCCTAGAGGCAATAATAAAGTTATTATTTATTTCCTTATATCATGATAAATGTTTATTATTCATGCTAGAATTGTATTAACCGGAAACATAATACTTGTGTGAATACATAGACAAACAAAGTGTCACTAGTATGCCTCTACTTGACTAGCTCGTTAATCAAAGATGGTTATGTTTCCTAACCATAGACATGAGTTGTCATTTGATTAACGGGATCATATCATTAGGAGAATGATGTGATTGACTTGACCCATTCCGTTAGCTTAGCACCCGATCGTTTAGTATGTTGCTATTGCTTTCTTCATGACTTATACATGTTCCTATGACTATGAGATTATGCAACTCCCGTCTACCGAAGGAACACTTTGTGTGCTACCAAACGTGACAACATAATTGGGTGATTATAAAGGAGCTCTATAGGTGTCTCCAAAGGTAAATGCTGGGTTGGCGTATTTCGAGATTAGGATTTGTCACTCCGATTGTCGGAGAGGTATCTCTGGGCCCTCTCGGTAATGCACATCACATAAGCCTTGCAAGCATTGCAACTAATGAGTTAGTTGTGAGATGATGTATTACGGAACGAGTAAAGAGACTTTCCGGTAATGAGATTGAACTAGGTATTAAGATACCGACGATCGAATCTCGGGCAAGTAACATACCGATGACAAAGGGAACACTGTATGTTGTTATGCGGTCTGACCGATAAAAGATCTTCGTAGAATATGTAGGAGCCAATATGATCATCCAGGTTCCGCTATTGGTTATTGACCGGAGACGTGTCTTGGTCATGTCTACATTGTTCTCGAACCCGTAGGGTCCGCATGCTTAAGGTTTCGATGATAGTTATATTATGAGTTTATGAGTTTTGATGTACCGAAGGAGTTCGGAGTCCCGGATGAGATCGGGGACATGACGAGGAGTCTCGAAATGGTCGAGACATAAATATTGATATATTGGAAGCCTATATTTGGATATCGGAAGTGTTCCGGGTGAAATCGGGATGTTACCGGAGTACCGGGAGGTTACCGGAACCCCCCGGCAGGTATATGGGCCTTAGTGGGCTTTAGTGGAAGAGAGGAGACGTGGCCAGGGCTGGGCCGCGCACCCCTCCCCACCCCCCTAGTCTGAATAGGACAAGGAGAGGGGGGCGGTGCCCCCCCCTTCCTTCTCTCTCTCCTCTTTCCCCCTCCCGAATCCTATTCCAACTAGGAAAGGGGGGAATCCTACTCCCGGTGGGAGTAGGACTCCTCCTGGCGCGCCCTCCTCCTGGCCGGCCGCACCCCCCCTTTGATCCTTTATATACGGGGGCAGGGGCACGCCTAGACACAACAAGTTGATCCACGTGATCATATTCTTAGCCGTGTGCGGTGCCCCCTTCCACCATAGTCCTCGATAATATTGTAGCGGTGCTTAGGCGAAGCCCTGTGACGGTAGTACATCAAGATCGTCACCACGCTGTCGTGCTGACGGAACTCTTCCCCGACACTTTGCTGGATCGGAGTCCGGGGATCGTCATCGAGCTGAACGTGTGCTAGAACTCGGAGGTGCCGTAGTTTCGGTGCTTGATCAGTCGGGCCGTGAAGACGTACGACTACATCAACCGCGTTGTGCTAACGCTTCCGCTGTCGGTCTACAAGGGTTCGTAGATCACACTCTCCCCTCTCGTTGCTATGCATCACCATGATCTTGCGTGTGCGTAGGATTTTTTTTAAAATTACTACATTCCCCAACAACTACACCTACCTTTGAGTCAATAACATGTGGACCCGATAGGTGACTGGTCCACATGTAATGCTCCCGTAGGAAGAGGGGCAGTGGGGCCAAGAGGGGTGAGCCGTAGGTCGGGGGACGTGTGGTTTCATGGGTTCGAGCGGCGTCATGGGAATCGCGGGTGGCTGTGGTAGAAACTTGATGCTCGCCGCATTTTAGGTGGCCCACATGTCATGCACACAAAGGCAGAGGGGCAGTGCGGCCGAGAGGGGTGAGGCGCACGCCGGGGGGCGTGGTGCCATGGGTTGGAGAGGCGTCGTGGGAATCGCGAGATGAAACGTGATGGTTGCCGTAGTTGAACTTCCATGGACAAGTTCTCATGTCGACGGACACATGCACTGCATACCGATCACTGGAAGGAGTAGCAGAGAAAGCTATATATGCGGATAAATAGTTCCTTATAGTCAAGCGGACCCACGCTACTACTCTGTTCCAAAGACATGCACACCATTGAAATAGTCCATCTATATCAATATACACCGAGAGGGAATAATTTTTTTTACAAGAGAGGAAATAGTTCATCCATCCATAATGCCCTCCTACTGGTGCAGCCTTTTCTTCTTCTTCTTCTTCTTCTTCTTCTTCTTCTTCTTCTTCTCATTCTCTGTGGGAGACGGCTTCGCAACAAGCTCTTTGGACCTTGTAGCTATCTCGAAACTCGGACAGGCATCGAGGGCAGCATATTTTATCCGCTCGTACATCAAGGGATAATTCTCCCATCCAGACGACCTTAATGCCACCGTCTCGTCACCCTTCTGAAGATTTGTACCGAGCACAAAATTTGCTACGTCGAATAGGGATGGTGTCTGTTTATCACAAACTTCTACAGGAATTTTGATTCTGGTTTGTAGGTCAGAGATGCTATTCAAATCAAGGTTGTACGGCTCCAGCTTCTGTTTGTCCCCTTCGATGGCTGCCCCACAGAAGTATACATCCTCCCGAGACAAGAAATCATGAAGCTCACCTGGTATGGAGGGCGAGTGTATGATGTGGTACACCAAAACATCATCTTTGAAGCACAGCTGAAGGATGGCGGCGCACTGGATCTTCCCAGGGGCACGCTCCGTGTACTCTGCGTCGAGACCGATGACCCTCGTCTCTACCTTTTCGAGGGAGTTGGATACATTGTTGATCCACTGCCAAACAACCCTTGGGTGGACCGTGACGGTGGCAACTATGTGCATCGAGCCTTCGACGAGGACATGTTGGACGCTAAAAACCTGCATCTCAATCTCTATCGCCATTTGGAACCGCTGGAACGGAGGGCTATGGTTTGGAGAATTAGGATTAGATGGCTAGTCTAACTGAAGTAGTAGATGATTATTTAAAGAGGTTAAAACAATGTGCACGCAGTGGGGTTTGGATGCAAATGAAGACGGAGGGGAGGTGAAGAAGCCGAGGAGAATCGGTTCCCGATGGAGAAGTAAATGGGAGAAGTGGCGTGCAGGCAGTTGATTAGATGGCTAGGTAGACTAAATGAAAAGGCTATGCGAGTAGACTGATGAGTCGTACCTGTTCGTGTACGTGCCCATCCTTCCTGATAGGTGGGACCTATGCAAACAGATAAAAAATGTGTCATAGTTTTCTTTTTGAGCGCGTGAGTGGGAGACACAACATTCTCTGGTTAAGGAATACTCCCTCCGTTTAGGTGAGTATAAGTCACCTTATGAAAATCAGGTTTTCCCAAAACCTTTAGGCGTGGAGCATTAACTTCCTGCTCGATCCCCTCCCAGCCTCGTTAGCCAGCGTTCTCTTCCTCTGCTGCCGCATTCTACCTTTCCATTTTTCCTCTTCTCAAGTGTGGAACAATCTGCATGCCGTCCTTGATGCACCAGAATGACCACTGCATGCATCGCGGCAGAGCGTTGATTGGGCATGCACGATAATTTGGTTCTGCTCGCAATATGGATGATACCTGAACGATGAAGTGAACAGGCATGCTAGCACGGGAGACCTATTTACGCTATACAATACTGGAGTACTCATGTACCTACTGGTAGTAGTAGTAGTAGTAGTACAACTGTGGTACATTTGATGGTCAAAATACTATTCATCCGGTCCTCACAGTGAAGTGACAGCACCCTGCGCCTGACACTAGTCCAGGCGGCGTGTTCGGGTTACCAAAGTCAGCCTCACCCTATGCACAGTGCAGTCTGTCACCGCCGCTGTACAGCACATTGGCGCCTCGCCTCATCTCCCTCTCTGCTCCCATAGCACCACTCCATCTCCATCTCCTTCTCCATCTCCATCTCACTGTGCCCCCGTGTACCGTCGCCTCACTCGCCTCCCCCAGTACCACTATTCCCTCGCTAGCCGCTCCAGCACCGACATCCTTCTCGCCCGTAAATCAAGCCCCCTTCCAAACTCCACCATGGCCGAACGCGAACCACGCAGCATCCATATGAGCCGCGATTGGAGCAATCTCCCCAGTGACATCCTCGACCTCTATTGTTTGTGTATGGATATGTTGAGCGCCCTGCGGCTGGCTGCATGCTCGAGGGACATGCACACGGCCATCGTTGAAGCGAGGCCTAAGCTTTTCAAGACACCCTGCTTGCTTCTATCTGGTCTTGCGAGATTGGCTCACCATGATACGGAGGCGTGCATGATGCCCCTCGACTTCAATCTGATCTCCATTACCCGAAACTTCTTTGCAGGTATGTAGTGGGTCGTCGTACATCATTTCCCTCGACATCAATCCGATCACCATCGCCCGAAACTTCTTGGCAGGTATGTACTGGGTCGGCATGAACTCCCACTGGATGGCTGCCTTCAGAGAAGACGGTAAAAAGTTGGTGCTCGTGAACTTCCAGACCTCCCATGAGATTATCCTTCCTCCGTTGGATTATATAGAGTATTACCATCGCGGTCCAAGTCATCTAGATTACTACGTCAGTTGGACAGACCTTGTTTTGCAGAAGATTGTAATCTTCCAAGTGCCCACACGACATGCGAATTACGCAGACTTCAAGCTAATTGCCTTGTTCGACCGTGGACTCGCCTATCTTTACGCCGGTGCCTTCTTTAGCTGGAGACAACTCGGCTCGCAGTGGATCATTGTCAAAACTAATACACACTTCTGTGATGCTATTGAACACAATGGCATCATCTACGCGATCGACAAAGCAGATGGCACCATGTATTGCTGGGACGGCGCGTGTAAGTTGTTTCCTCTCATGTTAATGATGACGCCATGACACTGTTTGAACTTTTTGTGATGATTGGCATATCTCTGTTTGAGCAGAATTTGAGTAGAACTATGGCAATGTATTAGAGACGTCGTAAATCAGCTATATTTGGAATGAGTTAATTCATGTGATTGTGACCATGTCATTACAGCCAATTTGTACCCTGAATAATCAAACGGTTAGGAATATATGGATATTATCCTTATTTTACAGTAATCTATATACTACTACTAAATATGAGTGTGTATCAATGGTGTTAGTTTCCTCATTTTCATGATGTAGAAACATGCACCACACTGTTGGTTTCATCTAACCATACATTAGGGAAGTAAATGTGCATATGGAGAACTCTATATTTGGAAGTAGTGAAATCCTGCAATGCTTACCATGTGTACATACCTATATTCGCCCTTCAGCAATCAATGGCTAGAATAATATCCTCACAAAATTTTTGCCCATAGAACACGAGTATATAACAATGCATGGTCTATTAGTTACCTTGAAGAATTTGTTTGTGAGGACAGTACATGATTACATAACATGCATGGCATGGTAGTTTCCTGTGAAGAATCGATTGCGAGATAACATGAGTATAACCATGCATGACACTTCTATATTTTCGAACCTAGTATACATTTCCCTGTATTTTCCTCCCAGTTCCAACAGGGACATATCAATGTTGTTTCTTGCATTATCCTACTCATTCTCTGAACAATGCTGATCTTACATTAACAATGTCTGTCCTTTTTTATATGATCCAGTGTCCCTACAGTTACTCCCCTTTGTAATCACACCACCTTTGCCAAAAATAGGGAAGCACAACTGGTTCCTCGCTCGATCAGACGACGACAAAAGACTGATGATCATTCGAACACATGAGCCGGAAAAGTTATATTGCCAAAACCCCATTGTATACAAGCACCGTGTAATACGTGAGTATCCGGACAGTGGTTGTTACGTCTATGAGCAGGATACCAGCTTGTTGGGGCCTTTAGGATTTTTTAGTTGGAGGCGGGTAAATAGCCTTGGTTCACACTCTCTGTTTCTCGGACTCAATTATCCGATTAACCAGGAGATCACCGTTGGTAAGGACCTTGATGGCAGAGAGGCTCTGTTTGCTATGGAAAACTGTGTCTACACGGCGAGCCCTAGGAGTTCGGGAGCAAACTCCCCTGATTGTCAATGATACAGCCTGCAGCCAAAAGAAGGTGAGAATGACAAAGGCATCCGGATTAACTTTGATCCTTGGATGTCTCAATTACGACAGGCAGTGATGTGGTTCGAGCCTTCAGGTTGATAGGTAATTGGGTTGTTGCATCAAAAGGGTGGAGTACTGGTGTCTCCGGATCACTGGTCGCTGAAGCCGGGCTGCAAATTATGATGGTGTTGGATCATCTCTTCGAATGACTTTGTTGTCTTTGCTGCTGGTTCTGGATGGGTAGTTCTTTCTTTTGTTATGCATATTCCTTGTCATTTGGTCATCCTCGTCTATGTCACTCTTACTATGTAATAGTTGCTTGTATTTAGAATGTCATTCTCGTCTGGATCACGAGGGTCTGAGCGCTTCAGATGGGTGCGTTTTGGTGGTGTAGCAAGACTTCTTATGAACTATCATGTCTTGCTGTTTATGTCAGTATTAGTCACTAGTTAGTGTTTGAATGTTGTATATATTGTTGTTTCGAACTGTTTATTGTCTCGAACTACTGGTGGGCTAAATGAGGGCATCACCATTCTCCAGTGTTCAGAGTATATCTCCTTTTTTCAAGTTATATAATTTGAGCTCAGTGTCTTTTCGATGATGTACACTTGTTTGGGCCAGTGAGGTGTCGTTGAATATGGGCCGAGTAGTAACGCAATGCCAAACAGGTCAATTATGACTCTCAGGCCGGGCTCTCCAAAGATCCTGAAAAAAAGGCTGGGCTCTCCAAAAAAGAATGAATAAGGACTCTTAGGCCGACATGTGGGCGCCACCGGTGTTTTCGTGCGCTTGCACGCCGAGAGCATATTGGCGCGTGCTCGAAATTCATGCTACCTTTTCATCCGCAGTCTCCCGCCCCTCCCCCACCTTTGGAATCTCGATTCCTACTCTAGTTCCCCCAAATCCCCCTCCTGTACTCCCTGTACTCAAGCGCACTATCATGTTGCCGGTCAACGCGGATCTCCGAGCCGGAGATCCTGAGGTCCGTCCTGCCTTCAGTCGATGCGTGCTGTCGCTCAACAGTGGCATGGCGGCGCTTGACGACCAGTTTGTCGGGAAAGTGCTGATGGTAACCATCAACGGCGACCAGCCTCCCGTCTCACCGGATGACCTTGTCAAAGCTCTTGGCATTGCGCACAGCATCCAAATAAGTGACTTGCTCGTCGAAGTCTGTCCGCCACCGGCTGATTTCTTCGTCAGGTTCCAGACAACTTTCGACTGTAGTCGTGTGTTCGAATCTTCCCGGCGTTTGTTCCGTGATGGCGCGCTGGTGAGCTTTGATTGGTGGCACCCAGGATGGGGCTAGGTGCCCTCTGAGCTTGAGTTTTTAACAAAGCTTACCTTCCACGGCATGCCTCGACGTGCTTGGAACAACGAGTCCATGAACGAGCTTATCAACGACCTTGGAGGTGAGCTCGTAAGTATTTCCTCCAGACAGCTGGGCTCTGACGGTTATGGCATGGATGAAGAAGACGTCCACCATATCGAAGGTGATTGGTGTTGAGATACCGGTGTAGGAATCGGGGTTGTACTATTCGTCGCCACCAAGGCCGCCACGGACCACGTTAGGGATGTACCTGTATCGAGTGTTCGTGCATGTCAAAGAAGTGGTCAATCCATCAATCAAAGTCCTGCCGCCGCCGCTGGTGCCAGGGTCCGTCGACGACGTCCATTACAGGAGTCAACGTCAGACTTTCCCCGTGTTGCTCGGAACGATGGATGGCATAGGGCCTACTCCATCGCGCGGCGGAGGCCACTGCTTCTTTGGGAGAAGAGGTAGGGCTGGCTGCCTTGATGTGCTCTAATTTGAGGTAACAACTGAATCTTGTCAGATACTAGTTAAATCTGAGATATGGGTGTGAAGCACTGATATGCCAGTACATTTGATTGTGACATGTTCTAATTTTGTACCTGAACTTTTTTTAGAAAGGGTTGTACGTCAACTTAATGTGCGAGGAGAACTTATTGTGTTGTCTGTCTGTTTTCTTTGCACAATATTCAAGATATTTCCCCGTCATTGATAAAGACGATGAACCGTTATGTACAACTTCGTTGGTTTCAACATAGCCCTTCCCGTAGCGATCCACTGCTTCCATCCTGATTGTGCCGCCTGCATGAAATTTTTGTATGCAAGTTCAGTGTGCTATGATGTTCTATATGATTGTGTCAACTATATAAGTTTTTACTGAGCATCAACAATGCATACGGCTGAAAGATGTATTTACGAGCATCGGCCGATGGGTCTCTCTCTCTCTCTATCTCTCTCTCTCTCACACACACACACACACGCACAAGTGGGACCCATTGAATTATTTATTTGCTCGTGACAGCTTTTAATTAGGTTCCACTGTAATCTAACTTTTTTCTTAAGTTATTAATTGAGCTTAGTGACTTCAAAAAGTTGTACAGAAGCCTTGTTTGGGCCTTTCTGGCGTCGCTGAATGTGGGCTGAGTAACCATGTTAGGTTGTACTGTACTACACAAGCCTTTTTTCGCTATTTTTTCTTAAGTAATACATTTTTTATTATTTTTCATAAATATTACGCTGGGTAATTTTTTCAAAAATAATACACCGTCCGCCCGCTGCAGGCCGACTGGGCCTAGTCGGCCCACAGCAGGCTGATTGGATTCCAGTCGGCCCACAGCAGGCCGATTGGATTCCAGTCGGCCTACAGCTGGCCGACTGGGCCCTGTCGGCCCACTGTGGGCCGACTGGAGCTAATTGGCTCGCTGTGGGATAATTGTTTTTGCAAAAGTTTTAATCATGTATTTAAAAAATATGTGTATTGTGACCTCCTCCGCTCGTTGTGGGCCCACTGTTGACAAAAAAATATGTTTTAAAAAGTGTTAATCATGTATTTAAAAATTGTTAAATGTGTGTATAAAAATGTTCCTTATCTATACAATTTTTTTAATGTGTGTATAAACAATAGCTTTTTTTCAACATCAGCAATGCAACTGGGCCGACAGTTGTACACAATATCCGGGTCAACTTGTTATTCTCCGCCCCGCTGGGCTGCAAACTTTCCTAGGAGGTATGCATTAGGCTTAACAAGAAAATGGACTTTAAGAAATAATAAATGGGATGTAATTATAATAACTTGACAGTTACTATGCACCAAACACGTAATTAGTTTGAAAAATATATTATTTTTGGAATTTGAAATTTTTAATTTTATTACTTGTTGCGGATGCAATATTTCGTTGGATTTTAACGTAATACAACTTTATTTTGAAATGATATTTAACCTGACTAGAAATTTCGGATACAAATATTTTGGATCCCATCAAAATGTGGGATTTTTTTTTAATTCTGTTTTGAGCAGTTGCTTGAAATTATTAATCATTGTCCTAGCTAGAAGTTGGGATGTACTTTTAACAAACTGTAAATGGGCTATAGTAAATTCCATTAGAATTAAAATATGGGTTGTACATTCTTACAAATCGCAAATGGGCTATATGTTCTCTGCCAAATCCGGGTTGTGGGCCTACTAAGTTAACGCGTAACAAGGGCTTTGTCAACTTAGTCAATATAAACGATTCTAGCTGCAGTGATCGTACGATGTCCATTCAACGGCCGTAATGCTTCTTCAACCTCTGGTCTTCTTGCTCCAGCCGCCCAAAGCAGCGTCGGTCGTGTCGCGAGCTCCTGCCTCCCGTGGCCGGCTGTGATGCCGCGGAGGCCTCACCCCCCGTACTACTCCCACTGCTGGCCAGGCCATCCCTCTACTTACCCACACCCCCTGTTATTCTGCGGCGACGGCAGCCTCACACTGCAGCCGAACCAGTGAACCCTCGTACTCCTCTCCGCACGGGCTTCCACTACTGCGTCTTCCCCGGCTCCGCGTCGTCCCCTTCCTAGGCCTCGCCGTCCTCCAGAACACCGCCCTGGTGCTCTCGGCGCGGCGTGGTCAACGTGGTCAACGACCAACTTCCATCGGAAGAGTACTGTACGTGGAGAGGCTGACAGCTGGGTCCACAGCAGCCGCAAGGAAGTGCCTCCTTATTACACGCAAAATAATCATTCCTCCACCTAACAGCGGGGACCCACCGGACGGGCCACTGTATTTCGCGAAAAAATGATTCGCCCCCTGACTACTGGGACCCACGAGCTACATCTTTGCATGCAAGGAAGTGCGTCCAAAAAAACCATTCGCCCCCTGACTTCTAGGACCCACCAGGGCCCCGACTGCTGGGACCCACCAGCTACATCTTCGCACGCAAGGATGTGATGCCCCCGATTTAATCGTACACTAATCATACACGCAAACATGTACGATTAAGATCAGGGACTCACGGGAAGATATCACAACACAACTCTACAAATAAAATAAGTCATACAAGCATCATATTACAAGCTAGGGGCCTCGAGGGCTCGAATACAAGAGCTCGATCATAGACGAGTCAGCGGAAGCAACAATATCTGAGTACATACATAAGTTAAACAAGTTTGCCTTAAGAAGGCTAGCACAAACTGGGATACAGATCGAAAGAGGCGCAGGCCTCCTGCCTGGGATCCTCCTAAACTACTCCTGGTCGCCGTCAGCGGGCTGCATGTAGTAGCAGGCACCTCCCGAGTAGTAGTAGTCGTCGTCGACGGTGGCGTCTGGCTCCTGGACTCCAACGTCTGGTCGCAGCAATCGGGTAGAAGGGAAAGGGGAAAAGAGGGAGAAAGCAATCGTGAGTACTCATCCAAAGTACTCGCAAGCAAGGAGCTACACTACATATGTATGCATTGGTATCAACTGGAATAAGGCTATCATATGTGGATTGAACTACAGAATGCCGGAATAAGAGGGGGATAGCTAGTCCTTTCGAAGACTACGCTTCTGGTAACCTCCGTCTTGCAGCAGGAGAAGAGAGTGTTGGAAATATGCCCTAGAGGCAATAATAAATTGATTATTATTATATTTCCTTGTTCATGATAATCGTTTATTATCCATGCTAGAATTGTATTGATAGGAAACTCAGATACATGTGTGGATACATAGACAACACCATGTCCCTAGTAAGCCTCTAGTTGACTAGCTCGTTAATCAATAGATGGTTACGGTTTCCTGACCATGGACATTGGATGTCGTTGATAACGGGATCACATCATTAGGAGAATGATGTGATGGACAAGACCCAATCCTAAGACTAGCACAAAGATCGTATAGTTCGTTAGAGCTTTGCCAATGTCAAGTATCTCTTCCTTTGACCATGAGATCGTGTAACTCCTGGATACCGTAGGAATGCTTTGGGTGTATCAAACGTCACAACGTAACTGGGTGACTATAAAGGTGCACTACAGGTATCTCCGAAAGTATCTATTGTTTTATGCGGATCGAGACTGGGATTTGTCACTCCGTGTAAACGGAGAGGTATCTCTGGGCCCACTCGGTAGGACATCATCATAATGTGCACAATGTGACCAAGGGGTTGATCACGGGATGATGTGTTACGGAACGAGTAAAGAGACTTGCCGGTAACGAGATTGAACAAGGTATCGGTATACCGACGATCGAATCTCGGGCAAGTACCATACCGCTAGACAAAGGGAATTGTATACGGGATCGATTGAGTCCTTGACATCGTGGTTCATCCGATGAGATCATCGTGGAACATGTGGGAGCCAACATGGGTATCCAGATCCCGCTGTTGGTTATTGACCGGAGAACATCTCGGTCATGACTACATGTCTCCCGAACCCGTAGGGTCTACACACTTAAGGTTCGATGACGCTAGGGTTATAAAGGAAGCTTGTATGTGGTTACCGAATGTTGTTCGGAGTCCCGGATAAGATCCCGGACGTCACGAGGAGTTCCGGAATGGTCCGGAGGTAAAGATTTATATATAGGAAGTCCTGTTTCGGCCATCGGGACAAGTTTCGGGGTCATCGGTATTGTACCGGGACCACCGGAAGGGTCCCGGGGGCCCACCGGGTGGGGCCACCTGCCCCGGGGGGCCACATGGGCTGTAGGGGGTGCGCCTTGGCCTACATGGGCCAAGGGCACCAGCCCCTAGAGGCCCATGCGCCAAGATAAAGGAAAAAGGGAAGAGTCCTCAAGGGGGAAGGCACCTCCGAGGTGCCTTGGGGAGGATGGACTCCTCCCCATCCTTAGCCGCACCCCTTCCTTGGAGGAGGGGGCAAGGCTGCGCCCTCCCCCTCTCCCTTGGCCCTATATATAGTGGGGAAAAGGAGGAGCAATCATACCTAAGGCCTTTGGTTGCCTCCCTCTCCCTCCCGTGACACATCTCCTCTCCCGTAGGTGCTCGGCGAAGCCCTGCAGGATTGCCATGCTCCTCCATCACCACCACGCCGTTGTGCTGCTGCTGGATGGAGTCTTCCTCAACCTCTCCCTCTC
Organism: Triticum aestivum; assembly: GCF_018294505.1. NCBI lineage: Eukaryota > Viridiplantae > Streptophyta > Magnoliopsida > Poales > Poaceae > Triticum > Triticum aestivum. The sequence goes on along the minus strand of NC_057806.1, from coordinate 385,624,059 downwards.
TCCTTGCTGGATCAAGGCGTGGGAGACATCGTCGAGCTGTACGTGTGTTGAACGCGGAGGTGCCGTCCGTTCGGCACTAGGATCATCGGTGATCTGAATCACGACGAGTACGACTCCATCAACCCCGTTCACTTGAACGCTTCCGCTTAGCGATCTACAAGGGTATGTAGATGCACTCTCTTTCTACTCGTTGCTGGTCTCTCCATAGATAGATCTTGGTGATTCGTAGGGAAAATTTTTGAATTTCTGCTACGTTCCCCAACAGTGGCATCATGAGCTAGGTCTATTGCGTAGATTCTTTGCACGAGTAGAACACAAAGTAGTTGTGGGCGTCGATATTGTTCAATATGCTTGCCGTTACTAGTCTTATCTTGATTCGGCGGCATCGTGGGATGAAGCGGCCCGGACCAACCTTACACGTACGCTTACGTGAGACCGGTTCCACCGACAAACATGCACTAGTTGCATAAGGTGGCTGGCGGGTGTCTGTCTCTCCCACTTTAGTCGGATCGGATTCGATGAAAAGGGTCCTTATGAAGGGTAAATAGCAATTGGCATATCACGTTGTGGTTCATGCATAGGTAAGAAACGTTCTTGCTAGAAACCCATAGCAGCCACGTAAAACATGCAAACAACAATTAGAGGACGTCTAACTTGTTTTTGCAGGGTATGCTATGTGATGTGATATGGCCAAAAAGGATGTGATGAATGATATATGTGATGTATGAGATTGATCATGTTCTTGTAATAGGAATCACGACTTGCATGTCGATGAGTATGACAACCGGCAGGAGCCATAGGAGTTGTCTTTATTTATTTGTGACCTGCGTGTCAACTTAAACGTCATGTAATTACTTTACTTTATTGCTAACCGTTAGCCATAGTAGTAGAAGTAATAGTTGGCGAGGCAACTTCATGAAGACACGATGATGGAGATCATGATGATGGAGATCATGGTGTCATGCCGGTGACGATGATGATCATGGAGCCCCGAAGATGGAGATCAAAAGGAGCAAAGTGATGATGGCCATATCATGTCACTATTTGATTGCATGTGATGTTTATCATGTTTATACATCTTATTTGCTTAGAACGACGGTAGTAAATAAGATGATCCCTTACAACAATTTCAAGAAGTGTTCTCCCCTAACTGTGCACCGTTGCGACAGTTCGCTGTTTCAAAACATCACGTGATGATCGGGTGTTTTATTCAGACGTTCAAATACAACGGGTGTTGACGAGCCTAGCATGTACAGACATGGCCTCGGAACACACGCAAAACACTTAGGGTTAACTTGACGAGCCTAGCATGTACAGACATGGCCTCGGAACACGGAGACCGAAAGGTCGAACATGAGTCGTATAGAAGATACGATCAACATGAAGATGTTCACCGATGATGACTAGTCCGTCTCACGTGATGATCGAACACGGCCTAGTTTGACTCGGATCATGTAATCACTTAGATGACTAGAGGGATGTCTATCTGAGTGGGAGTTCATAAGATGAACTTAATTATCCTGAACATAGTCAAAAGGTTTTTGCAAATTATGTCGTAGCTCACGCTATAGTTCTACTGTTTAGATATGTTCCTAGAGAAAAATTAGTTGAAAGTTGATAGTAGCAATTATGCGGACTAGGTCCGTAAACTGGGGATTGTCCTCATTGCTTCATAGAAGGCTTATGTCCTTAATGCACCGCTCAGTGTGCTGAACCTCGAACGTTGTCTGTGGTTGTTGCGAACATCTGACATACACGTTTTGATAACTACGTGATAGTTCAGTTAAACGGTTTAGAGTTGAGGCACCAAAGACGTTTTTTGAAACATCGCGAAACATATGAGATGTTTTGAGGGCTGAAATTGGGATTTCAGGCTCGTGCCCATGTCAAGAGGTATAAGACCTCTGATGACTTTCTTAACCTGCAAACTAAGGAGAAAAGCTCAATTGTTGAGCTTGTGCTCAGATTGTCTGAGTACAACAATCATTTGAATCGAGTGGGAGTTGATCTTCCAGATAAGACAGTGATGGTTCTCCAAAGTCATTGCCACCAAGCTGTTAGAGCTTCGTGATGAACTATAACATATCAGGGATAGTTAATCCTTGAGGTATTCGCGATGTTTGACACCGCGAAAGTAGAAATCAAGAAGGAGCATCAATTGTTGATGGTTGGTGAAACCACTAGTTTCAAGAAGGGCAAGGGCAAGAAGGGATACTTCATGAAACGGCAAATCAGCTGCTGCTCTAGTGAAGAAACCCAAGGTAAAACCCAAACCCGAGACTAAGTGCTTCTGTAATAAGGGGAACAACCACTAGAGTAGAATTACCCTAGATACTTGGTAGATGAGAAGGCTGGCAAGGTCGATAGAAGTATATTGGATATACATTATGTTAATGTGTACTTTACTAGTACTCCTAGTAGCACCAGGGTATTAGATACCGGTTCGGTTGCTAAGTGTTAGTAACTCGAAATAAAAGCTACGGAATAAACGGAGACTAGCTAAAGGAGAGCTGACGATATGTGTTGGAAGTGTTTCCAAGTTTGATGTGATCAAACATCGTACGCTCCCTCTACCATCAAGATTAGTATTAAACCTGAATAACGTTCATTGTGTGTTTGCGTTGAGCATAGACATGATTGGATTATGTCTATCGCAATACGGTTATTCATTTAAGGAGAATAATAGTTACTCTATTTATGTGAATAATACCTTCAGTGGTCTTGCACCTAAAATGGTTTATTGAATCTCGATCGTAGTGATACACATGTTCATGCCAAAAGATAGTAATGATAGTACCACCTACTTGTGGCACTGCCACGTAAGTCATATCGGTATAAAACGCATGAAGAAGCTCCATATTGATGGATCTTTGGGCTCACTCGTTTTTGAAAAGTTTGAGACATGCGAACCATGTCTATTGGTGTATATGCATGAAGAAACTCCATGCAAATGGACCGTTTTGACTCACTTGATTTTGAATCACTTGGGACATGCAAATCATACCACACGGGCAAGATGACTGAAAAGCCTCGTTTTCAGTAAGATGGAACAAGATAGCAACTTGTTGGAAGCAACACAGTTTGATGTGTGCAGTCCAATGAGTGCTGAGGCATGCAGTGAATATCGTTATGATCTTATTTCACAGATGATTCGAGTAGATGTTGAGAATATTTACTTGATGAAACACAAGTCTGAATTATTGAATGGTTCAAGTAATTTCAGAGTGAAGTAGAAGATCATTGTGACAAGAGGATAAAATGTCTATGATATGATCATAGAGATGAATATCTGAGTTACGAGTTTTGGCACACAATTAAGACATTGTGGAAATTGTTTCGCAATTAATACCACCTGGAACACCATAATGTGATGGTGTGTCCGAACATCATAGTTGCGCCCTATAGGATATGGTGCGTACCATGATGTCTCTTATCGAATTACCACTATCGTTCATGGGTTAGGCATTAGAGACAACCACATTCACTTTAAATAGGGCACCACGTAATTCCGATGAGATGACACCATATGAACTATGGTTTAGAGAAACCTAAGCTGTCATTTCTTAGAAGTTTGGGGCTGCGATGCTTATGTGGAAAGGTTTCAGGCTGATAAGCTCGAACCCAAAGCGGATAAATGCATCTTCATAGGACACCCAAAACAGTTGGGTATACCTCCTGTCTCAGATTCGAAAGCAATAAGGGATTGTTTCTAGAATCGGGTCCTTTCTCGAGGAAAAGTTTCTCTCGAAAGAAATGACTGGGAGGATGGTGGAAACTTGATGAGGTTATTGAACCGTCTCTTCAACTAGTGTGTGGCAGGGCACAGGAAGTTGTTCCTGTGGCACCTACACCAATTGAAGTGGAAGCTTATGATAGTGATCATGAAGCTTCGGATCAAGTCACTGCCGAACCTCGTAGGACGACAAGGACACGTACTACTTCGGAGTGGTAAGGTGATCCTGTATTAAAGGTCATGTTGCTAGACAACAATGAACCTACGAGCTATGGAGAAGCGATGGTGGGCCCGAATTCCGACGAATGGTTAGAAGCCATGAAATCCGAGATGGTATCCATATATCAGAACAAAGCATGGACTTTGATGGACTTGCCCGATGATCGGCAATCCATTGAGATAAATGGATCTTTTAAGAAGAAGACGGACGTGGATGGTGATATCACCGTCTATGAAGCTCGACTTGTGGCGAAGAGTTTTTCACAAGTTCAAGGAGTTGACTACGATGAGATTTTCTCATCCGTAGCGATGCTTAAGTCCGTCGGAATCATGTTAGCATTAGCTGCATTTATGAAATCTGGCAGATGGATATCAAAACGAGTTTCCTTACCAGTTTCTTAAGGAAAGGTTGTATGTAATACAATCAGAAAGGTTTTGTCGATCCTAAGGATGCTAAAAGGTATGCTAGCTCCAGCAATCCTTCTAAGGACTGGAGTGAGCATCTCGGAGTTGGAATGTATGCTTTGATGATGATCAAAGATTTTGGGTTTGTACAAAGTTTTATGAAAAACTTGTATTTCCAAAGAAGTGAGTGGGAGCACTATAGAATTTCTGATGAGTATATGTTGATCAGAAATGATGTAGAATTTCTAGAAAGCATATAGGGTTATTTGAAAGGTGTTTTTCAATAGAAAACCTGGATTAAGCTACTTGAACATTGGGCATCGAGATCTATAAGGATAGATCAAAATACTTAATAATACTTTCAAATGAGCACATACCTTGACATGATCTTGAAGGTGTTCAAGATGGACCAGTCAAAGAAGGAGTTCTTGCCTGAGTTGTAAGGTACGAAGTTAAGACTTAAAGCTCGACCACGGCAGAATAGAGAGAAAGGACGAAGGTCGTCCCCTATGCTTAAGACGTAGGCTCTTCAGTATGCTATGCTGTGTACCGCACCTGAAGTGTGCCTTGCCATGAGTCTGTCAAGGGGTACAAGAGTGATCCAAGAATGGCTCACAGGACAGCGGTCAAAGTTATCCTTAGTAACTAGTGGACTAAGGAATTTTCTCGATTATGGAGGTGGTAAATGCAAGCTTGACACCTATCCGGATAGCTCTGAGTAGAGAGACCGGATACATATAATGGAGCAATAATTTAGAATAGCTCCAAGTAGAACAGTTATTTGGAATAGCTCCAAATAGAGCGTGGTAGCTGCATCTAGGAGATGACATAGAGATTTGTAAAGCACACACGGATCTGAAAGGTTCAGACCCGTTGACTAAAACCTCTCTCACAAGCAACATGATCAAACATAAAACTCATTGAGTGTTAATCACATAGTGATGTGAACTAGACTCTTGGGTATTAGTCACATGACGATGTGACCTGTGAGTGTTAATCACATGGCGATGTGAACTAGATTATTGACTCTAGTGCAAGTGGGAGACTGTTGGAAATATGCCCTAGAGGCAATAATAAATTGATTATTATTATATTTCCTTGTTCATGATAATCGTTTATTATCCATGCTAGAATTGTATTGATAGGAAACTCAGATACATGTGTGGATACATAGACAACACCATGTCCCTAGTAAGCCTCTAGTTGACTAGCTCGTTAATCAATAGATGGTTACGGTTTCCTGACCATGGACATTGGATGTCGTTGATAACGGGATCACATCATTAGGAGAATGATGTGATGGACAAGACCCAATCCTAAGACTAGCACAAAGATCGTATAGTTCGTTAGAGCTTTGCCAATGTCAAGTATCTCTTCCTTTGACCATGAGATCGTGTAACTCCTGGATACCGTAGGAATGCTTTGGGTGTATCAAACGTCACAACGTAACTGGGTGACTATAAAGGTGCACTACAGGTATCTCCGAAAGTATCTATTGTTTTATGCGGATCGAGACTGGGATTTGTCACTCCGTGTAAACGGAGAGGTATCTCTGGGCCCACTCGGTAGGACATCATCATAATGTGCACAATGTGACCAAGGGGTTGATCACGGGATGATGTGTTACGGAACGAGTAAAGAGACTTGCCGGTAACGAGATTGAACAAGGTATCGGTATACCGACGATCGAATCTCGGGCAAGTACCATACCGCTAGACAAAGGGAATTGTATACGGGATCGATTGAGTCCTTGACATCGTGGTTCATCCGATGAGATCATCGTGGAACATGTGGGAGCCAACATGGGTATCCAGATCCCGCTGTTGGTTATTGACCGGAGAACATCTCGGTCATGACTACATGTCTCCCGAACCCGTAGGGTCTACACACTTAAGGTTCGATGACGCTAGGGTTATAAAGGAAGCTTGTATGTGGTTACCGAATGTTGTTCGGAGTCCCGGATAAGATCCCGGACGTCACGAGGAGTTCCGGAATGGTCCGGAGGTAAAGATTTATATATAGGAAGTCCTGTTTCGGCCATCGGGACAAGTTTCGGGGTCATCGGTATTGTACCGGGACCACCGGAAGGGTCCCGGGGGCCCACCGGGTGGGGCCACCTGCCCCGGGGGGCCACATGGGCTGTAGGGGGTGCGCCTTGGCCTACATGGGCCAAGGGCACCAGCCCCTAGAGGCCCATGCGCCAAGATAAAGGAAAAAGGGAAGAGTCCTCAAGGGGGAAGGCACCTCCGAGGTGCCTTGGGGAGGATGGACTCCTCCCCATCCTTAGCCGCACCCCTTCCTTGGAGGAGGGGGCAAGGCTGCGCCCTCCCCCTCTCCCTTGGCCCTATATATAGTGGGGAAAAGGAGGAGCAATCATACCTAAGGCCTTTGGTTGCCTCCCTCTCCCTCCCGTGACACATCTCCTCTCCCGTAGGTGCTCGGCGAAGCCCTGCAGGATTGCCATGCTCCTCCATCACCACCACGCCGTTGTGCTGCTGCTGGATGGAGTCTTCCTCAACCTCTCCCTCTCTCCTTGCTGGATCAAGGCGTGGGAGACATCGTCGAGCTGTACGTGTGTTGAACGCGGAGGTGCCGTCCGTTCGGCACTAGGATCATCGGTGATCTGAATCACGACGAGTACGACTCCATCAACCCCGTTCACTTGAACGCTTCCGCTTAGCGATCTACAAGGGTATGTAGATGCACTCTCTTTCTACTCGTTGCTGGTCTCTCCATAGATAGATCTTGGTGATTCGTAGGGAAATTTTTTGAATTTCTGCTACGTTCCCCAACAGAGAGTAGATGGTAAGTTCACCAAGTAACATCGCATAGCATAATCCTAACCGATGATCCTCCCCTCGTCGCCCTGTGAGAGAGCGATCACCGGTTGTATCTGGCACTTGGAAGGGTGTGTTTTATTAAGTATCCGATTCTAGTGGTCATAAGGTCAAGGTACAACTCCAAGTCGTCCTGTTACCGAAGATCACGACTATTCGAATAGATTAACTTCCCTGCAGGGGTGCACCACACAACCCAACACGCTCGATCCCATTTGGCCAGACACACTTTCCTGGGTCATGCCCGGCCTCGGAAGATCAACACGTCGCAGCCCTACCTATGCACAACAGAGAGGTCAGCACGCCGGTCTAAATCCTATGGCGCAGGGGTCTGGGCCCATCACCCTTAGCACACCTGCACGTTGCGTGGGCGGCCGGAAGCAGACCTAGCCTAACAGGCGTTCCAGTCCAATCCGGCGCGCACCTCTCAGTTGCTGACGTCAAGAAGGCTTCGGCTGATACCACGACGTCGAGTGCCCATAACTGTCCCCGCGTAGATGGTTAGTGCATATAGGCCAGTAGCCAGACTCAGATCAAATACCAAGATCTCGTTAAACGTGTTATTTTGAAATAACCGCGAACGCCGACCAGGGCCAGGCCCACCTCTCTCCTAGGTGGTCTCAACCTGCCCTGTCGCTTTGCCACAAAGATCCACTCAGAGGGCCGTCGGGACAAACATCCTTTCGGACCCAATCCGTGGATCACTCGCGGGTACTCCTACGAGCCGACCCGTCTTTAGTCACCTCAAGTATCATATATAAAGTATATAGTATATACCCGTGATCACCTCCCGAGTGATCACGGCCTGATAGTATAGCATGGCAGGCGGACAAGAATGAAGGGCCACTGATGATAAACTAGCATCCTATACTAAGCATTAGGATTGCAGGTAAAGGTAACAATAGTTGTAGCAACAATGACAGGCTATGCATCAGGATAGGATTAACGGAAAGCAGTAACATGCTACACTACTCTAATGCAAGCAGTATAGATGAGAGTAGGCGATATCTGGTGATCAAGGGGGGGGGCTTGCCTGGTTGTTTTGGCAAGAGAGAGGGGTCGCAACACCATAGTCGTACTGGGTAGCAGCGGCGTCGGTCTCGATGTCTAGCGAGAGAAGAGGGGGAAGAAACAATAAATATAATGCAAACAAATGCACGATGATGCATGACATGACAAAGCGTGATGCTAGGTGTGTCCTAACGCGGTACGAGGTGGTACAGGTGAAGGGGGAAACATCCGGGAAAGTATTCCCGGTGTTTCGCGTTTTCGGACAGAGGAGCCGGAGGGGGAAAGTTGCGTGTTCGGTATGATAGGGAGGCGTGGCGGACGAACGGGTTGCGTATCCGGGTTCGTCTCGTCGTTCTGAGCAACTTTCATGTAGAAAGTATTTTCATCCGAGTTACGAATTAAAAGATATGATTTTCTAAAGATTTAAATCATTTTCTGATTTTAATTAGTTATTTAATTCTAACATTATCCACAACAGTGTTTGCTGACGTCGGCATGACGTCAGCAGTCAACAGGGGTGTTGACTGGTCAAACTGACGTGTGGGTCCAGTGGGACCCACCTGTCATACTTTGTTTAGGTTGATTAGGGTTTTATTAACTTAACTAATTGATTAGATTAATTAAACAGGATTAATTACTTTAATTAATTCTTTAATTACTTAATTAATTAATTAATTAATTAATTGTTAATTTTATTTATTTATATTATTTATTTAATTATTTTTTTATAAATCTTTTTTAATCTCTTTCTTTTTTTTAAACGTTCTGGGCCGTGGGGCCATTTGGTCAGTGGCCCAGGGGGCATAACGGGCGCACGGGCGTTGGGCGGATCGGGCGAGCGCCCGAACAAGGGCGAACCGAGCCACGACGGGGGGGGCACTAGCGCCGGCGGCCAGGGCGGGGCTCACCGGCCGGCCGTCTCCGGCGAAGGAAACCGACGCAGGAGGGGGCGCCGGAGGCAGCAGCAGGCGCGCTGCGGCAACAGATGCAGGGGAGGCGCGGGGAGAGGCAGAGCGGCGTGGGGAAGGGGACGGCGGCTGCGGCTGTGCAGAGCAGCAGCGACGGGATCCGAGGGCGAGTGGCGGCGGTAGCAAGCAGCGTGGCAGTTGCGGCGAGCGGGCGAGCAGGGCTGCCGACGGGCGAAGTCGGGGCGGCTCGGCAGGAGCCATGAACAGGGGGAGGCGCGCAGGGCACCGTGGTGCGCGCCGGCGCATGCACGTGTGACCCGAGGGAGTGACGGGCCGCGCGGGGCGAGCTGCAGGTGGGCGCGGCAGCGCAGGGGGAAGGAGATCGACACGGGGAGCTCTGCGGGTCGGCGAGCGGTGCAGCAGCAGCAAGGTTCGGGTGCGGGCGCGTGTAGCGCGCGGTGCGTGGCCGGGGCACGGGCGGCCGTGGGAGAGGCGGGGCGCGGTCTGGGCGCGTGCACGCGCGGTGAGCGAGCGAGGGGGGAGAGAGAGGAGGGACGTGCTCACATCAAGGAGTAGGGACGGGGCAGCGGGAGTCGTGGGGGAGGATGGGGACGTCGTCGGTGTCGAGGAGGCAGGCCAGTGGGGGGAGGAAGCAGGCCGGCGACGTGGGCTCCTGGCGTCGGGGTCGTCGGGCTCGAGGCGCGTGCGTGCGAGCGAGCCCCGGTCCGATCTGGATCGGGGGGAGGAGGGGAACGACATGGGGGGGAGAGTGGTGGTGGTTGGATTAGGGTTCCACCGACAGGGGATAAGGGAGTGGGGGTGGCCGCCGCTGGGCCAGTTGGCTGGGCCTTTGCCCAGTTGGGCTGGCCAGCTGGGCCACAGATGGCCCAGTGGGGGGGCTCTGCCTCTTTTTATTTTTAGTTAGATTTGTCTTTTCCTTTTATTTATTTCACTTTTCTATTTTATTTCATTTTAATATATTTAGACATTTGCAAAAAGGGTGTTTGTTGCACTATAATTAACTAGGCATTTAACTGCACACTCCGAACATTTTAGTTTACTATTTGAAAACTTTTATTGTCTGCTTAATTTTGAATTTGAATTCAAACCATTTTCGAACTAAAGCGAGATTAGCAACAGTAATCGAGGTGACGTGGCATCATTAGCAGTGGTTCACTGTAGCCTAATTATCCGGGCGTCACAATTCTCCTCCACTACAAGAAATCTCGTCCCAAGATTTAAGAGGGGGACTAAGTGGGAAAGGTCTGGTTACGAAATTCTAAGGAATCTTCTCGGTCTTGGTTGCTCTTCTTGAAGAGGTCGGTCCATTACATTGATGTATTCATTCCTCTACTTCGGTCATCATGATGAAGTTGGCATCCTCTCTTTGGAAACTCCATAGTAATTACGAAAGAATAAGGGGGTATACCGGAAGAAACGAACTCTGCATGGTTGCTTATCCGGTAGATAATCATTAGGGAACGTGGCGAAAAGTAACTCTCGAATTGAAACTTAAGAAATTATCGAGAGCAAAGTGAGAAGGTGCAAAGTAGAAGTTTCAAAGGCATAGGCAATCGTTCGATGCCTGAAACGGCATGCGAAAGGGGTTTAGAGCAATGGGAATAAGTATTGCGTCTGATACCAGAATAGATTACTAGGCAAGTGGCCCGTGAATAACATAAGAAGTCAAGCGCGAGGAATAACTTTGACAACAGGGTGTACAGGAGAGTCAGGTTTCGATCCTGGGACATGTGGGTTATGGGCCCACCATGTGGGTTAAAAGTAGGAAGGGTGATGACGTCTTGCACGATCATGTAAGCAAGGTATGTTAGTGGATAGCCTATCTGTTATGTCGGCAACAATATCAGTACCAAGGGCGAGGGACGAAGAGAACCATTTTCCTGCTCGTTGAAACGAGGCGTACCTATAGGAAAAGTTCTCGTCCATCGGTGGTTACCGGAATGTCATCAACAAAAGTAACAGGGTTTTTCTGACAAAGTGGTACAACGAGGTGTTTTCATAAGCAGGGATATATTACTGCTTATATTAAATAGATCACAAGAAGGTTTAAACAAATCAATGGAAAGGAAAAGTGATTATCAAGTTAAACAGAATAATGGAAAGGAAAATGTGTTTAAACACATATTTCATGGGTATATCCTTCCCAAGGACAAGCAGATCATGATATCCATGACAGGATATAATGTAGAAAACTCTTTAGGTACGAGAGAGAATTTTCATGACATTATCCATATAGTGATGTTTGGATAATTGAGAAGGAAACATTTAACATTGGGCTTCAAATGTTCCTGTTGAAAATCGGAGTACCATGGACATGCTTTGAGATAGCATTGACATGGTCATCTGGTGAAGATCAGACTTTGGAAACAAAAAGGATCCATCAGGAACAACTTATAGAATAAGTCTTACAATTTCCTCATGAAGAATGACTAACCTTGCCAAAAGGAAACTATAACAATAGGTCCTCCGGCCAGGTGTGCTGGGCATGACATCACCTTACCGGGTCATAAAAGATCAATGTTATAACTCTTGGAAATATGTCCCAACCATCATATCTGACAAGTTTCAAATCTGATTGCTGTTAGGACAACTCAGACTCAAGATGCCTGAGAAGAAAGGTGCAACACAAATTGTCGAGATTACATTGTAAGATTCTCGGGGACTGAACTATGGAAGCGAGTTCCGAAACAAGAGTTCATCATTAAAACCAAGGAGAGGATGAAGAGGTGGCTGATGAACTCAGCGACAATTCATTGAGATTTTCAAAAGATGGATTTCCACACTTATGTGAACAAGGAGATAACATTTGTCGGATCAAATGATATAAGGATGTATGCTCAAGGAAAACATACACAATTAAGCGTTGGTTGAAAAGTGCACCCAAAATATGGTCTTAGGTAGCATGATCAATGTTAGAAAGGTGATTCAACAACCAATAGCCTAAGAATGAATTATCGACCTCTAACTTGAAAGCAATAGGGTTGCTAGAAACATGAACAAGTTTGGGTTGAACGGAAGACAATAAGTGGTTGATGATAACACAAATCATCAAGGACAAGGATGGTACTTCTCATCATGAATTCAATTGATATCCTGGAAGGGGTCAAAATGTTGATGATGATCACGACACATTTGTCGAGAGGTTTCAAGAAGATGTAACCGATCGGCGATGACATCAAGCCAACGAAATGATGACGCAAGAAGTTATTGAAACCATAGGTACGACACAAACTTGAAATCAAGCTTGTCATTCAAGGACAATTGTTATGACAAGGAAGATCGACGTAAGATTAGCTCACCTCGAAATTTTTGCTCTGGGAAGGACCAGGTAGCACAGTTAAAATCGGCATGACAAAGGTATAGCCAAGCAGGCTAGGAATGATGTGATCGAGTTTATCACCTCAAGAGTTGATTAATCACGGTGCGGACTTGAGTCAGTTATCGATGTCTTTGAGTGTTTAATAACTCAGAGCCCGTGAAAAATCGGAATCAATGGAATGTAGCACTTGATGAAGAACTCATAAGAAGTTATGTGGTTCCTGATATTCTCGAGATACCAGAGTGTAATACTCGATGGAAGATCAAAGTAAAGGTTGGATTGGTGTATTGATCCACAAAAGACAAGTGCTTAAACTTGCCCATGAAATGGGGTCAAAGAAGAACATATGGTCGAAACCACGATTGCAATAGGCCGGATCCCAGATATAAGAACTTATACCAAGGGAAAATTTTAATTTAAGAGAAGCTTTAATGATAAGATCTGCATCGTGTCCATGGGCATGAACACAAAGTTCAAGGCCGACTCCCACTTCTTCAATGCATATTCATTCACTGCTCTAGATACAAATGCTTTCAGTGTCAAAACCTACCTGGTGAATTACCAGAGGTGTATGACCCGTGAAAACTTTCGGGTTCACATAGATTAAGAAAGGCATAGGTTCAACCCGTTAGGGTATCGTGGAAACATATACCACAAGCTTCAATCGTAAAAACCAGCAGCTCAGAAACAGAGCATGGTTGACAAACAAAGGATACAATTTACCAAAGGCATTATGTATCTGAGGAAAGGCTCACATGCTTATTGAATATGAAGGACGTTGTCGGATAAAATCCAACAAAGGATCTGGTGGTCCACAAGGGATCTGACGTGAGCATCGGTACTCACTAGAGGAAGAAGATTGCAAGGAGATCAGATTATAGAAACAACTGACTAACTCAAATCTCAAATGCAAAGGAATTATGATTTCCAAATCAAGGGACCAGAAGTAATGCTCTGATTAGGGATGGATAAGTTGAATAGCCTTAGGGTACAATCAACGGCAATTGGATTGGTCGAGAACCAATTCCAGTTAAAAGAATGGCAGCTCAGCCAGAAAGGTAATTTATAAGGATCAATGATGATTGCGTGTATTCGCAAACATATTGAGTCAACAGACTCAAAATGATAATGACAAGGGATGCCAATAAGACTACGAGACTTATGGGATTAACCATAATGCAAGCAAGCAAGATTTTCAAAAGGAATAAGCTGCTCGGGATTTTCAGAAGATCGAATGGCATTTCGAAGACTTTTGTGAAATACGTGAATCAAACTGGGGATGAGCGGGTACTCGATAAGTGCGAGAAATTATCCGTAGGGGTATTCAGGTGGTAAGGAACTGCAAGGCAGTAAGCTCAAAGGATTATCGAAACAACGACGAGTATTTTGGGGTATCTTGTAATAACAAGACCAACTGGGGATGAATGTAAGAATAACAACTGCAAGTAGTTATCCATAAGGCTTGACTGTGGAAGGGGAATTGCAAACGCGATAAACACAAGTTCTCGGGTTAACAGCGGAGAGTATCTTCAGGGTCTTCACGCGCAGCAGACGATCATCAGTAATAAGGGGCTCTCCGGGTGAAAGTGATAACGAGATCCTAATGTTAGATTTAGCAAAATTCATTTAACCCGAAAAGAAGAGAGATCAGAGTCCCAGAGTATAGATCGAGGAATAAAAGATCCTAATACCACCCAGATGGCGACGTGGGCCCGTAAGGCACACAACCATGTTAGTAAAAGTTTTTGTAATGTCTAGACTCGTATTCGACCAAGGAGTATGGAAGGGGGATTCCTGCAGGCAGTCGGCTCTGATACCAACTTCTGACGCCCCTGATTTAATCGTACACTATTCATACACGCAAACGTGTACGATCAAGATCAGGGACTCACGGGAAGATATCACAACACAATTTTACAAATAAAATAAGTCATACAAGCATCATATTACAAGCCAGGGGCCTCGAGGGCTCGAATACAAGAGCTCGATAATAGACGAGTCAGTGGAAGCAACAATATCTGAGTACATGCATAAGTTAAACAAGTTTGCCTTAAGAAGGCTAGCACAAACTGGGATACAGATCGAAAGAGGCGCAGGCCTCCTGCCTGGGATCCTCCTAAACTACTCCTGGTCGCCGTTAGTGGCCTGCACGTAGTAGTAGGCACCTCCCGAGTAGTAGTAGTCGTCGTCAACGGTGGCGTCTGGCTCCTGGACTCCAACGTCTGGTCGCAGCAATCGGGTAGAAGGGAAAGGGGAAAAGAGGGAGAAAGCAACCGTGAGTACTCATCCAAAGTACTCGCAAGCAAGGAGCTACACTACATATGTATGCATTGGTATCAACTGGAATAAGGCTATCATATATGGACTGAACTACAGAATGCCGGAATAAGAGGAGGATAGCTAGTCCTTTCGAAGACTACGCTTCTGGTAACCTCCGTCTTGCAGCAGGAGAAGAGAGTAGATGGTAAGTTCACCAAGTAACATCGCATAGCACAATCCTAACCGATGATCCTCCCCTCGTCACCCTGTGAGAGAGCGATCACCGGTTGTATCTGGCACTTGGAAGGGTGTGTTTTATTAAGTATCCGATTCTAGTGGTCATAAGGTCAAGGTACAACTCCAAGTCGTCCTGTTACCGAAGATCATGGCTATTCGAATAGATTAACTTCCCTGCAGGGGTGCACCACATAACCCAACATGCTCGATCCCATTTGGCCGGACACACTTTCCTGGGTCATGCCCGGCCTCGGAAGATCAACATGTCGCAGCCCTACCTAGGCACAACAGAGAGGTCAGCACGCCGGTCTAAATCCTATGGCGCAGGGGTCTGGGCCCATCGCCCTTAGCACACCTGCACGTTGCGTGGGCGGCCGGAAGCAGACCTAGCCTAACAGGCGTTCCAGTCCAATCCGGCGCGCGCCGCTCAGTTGCTGACGTCACGAAGGCTTCGGCTGATACCACGACGTCGAGTGCCCATAACTGTCCCCGCGTAGATGGTTAGTGCGTATAGGCCAGTAGCCAGACTCAGATCAAATGCCAAGATCTCGTTAAACGTGTTATTTTGAAATAACCGCGAACACCGACCAGGGCCAGGCCCACCTCTCTCCTAGGTGGTCTCAACCTGCCATGTCGCTTTGCCACAAAGATCCACTCAGAGGGCCGTCGGGACAAAGATCCACAAGTATCCGGGTTTGTCTCGTCGTTCTGAGCAACTTTCATGTAGAAAGTATTTTCATCCGAGTTACGGATTAAAAGATATGATTTTCTAAAGATTTAAATCATTTTCTGATTTTAGTTAGTTATTTAATTCTAACATTATCCACAATAGTGTTTGCTGACGTCAGCATGACGTCAGCAGTCAACAGGGGTGTTGACTGGTCAAACTGACGTGTGGGTCCAGTGGGACCCACCTGTCATACTCTATTTAGGTTGATTAGGGTTTAATTAACTTAACTAATTGATTAGATTAATTAAACAGGATTAATTAGTTTAATTAATTCTTTAATTACTTAATTAAGTTAATTAATTAATTCAATTAATTGTTAATTTTATTTATTAATATTATTTACTTATTTACTTTTAATTATTATTATTATTATTTATAAAACTTTTTTTAATCTCTTTCTTTTTTAAACGTTTTGGGCCGTGGGGTCATTTGGTCACTGGCCCAGGGGGCATAACGGGCGCACGGGCGTTGGGCGGATCGGGCGAGCGCCCGAACGAGGGCGAACCGAGCCGCGGCGGGGGGGGGGGGGGCACTTGCGCCGGCGGCCAGGGCGGGGCTCACCGGCCGGGCGTCTCCGGTGAAGGAAACCGACGCAGGAGGGGGCGCCGGAGGCAGCAGCAGGCGCGCTGCAGCAACAGATGCAGGGAAGGCGCGGGGAGAGGCAGAGCGGCGTGGGGAAGGGGGCGGCGGCTGCTGCTGTGCAGAGCATCAGCGACGGGATCCGAGGGCGAGTGGCGGCGGTAGCAAGCAGCGTGGCGGTTGCGGCGAGCGGGCGAGCAGGGCTGCCGACGGGCGAAGTCGGGGCGGCTCGGCAGGAGCCATGAACAGGGGGAGGCGCGCAGGGCGCCGTGGTGCGCGCCGGCGCACGCGCGCGTGACACGAGGGAGTGACGGGCCGCGCGGGGCGAGCTGCAGGTGGGCGCGGCAGCGCAGGGGGGGGAGGAGGTCGACACGGGGAGCTCGGCGGGTCGGCGAGCGATGCAACAGTAGCAAGGTTCGGGTGCGGGGGCGTGTAGCGCGCGGCATGCAGGCGCGGTGCGTGGCCGGGGCACGGGCGGCCGTGGGAGAGGCGGGGCGCAGTCTGGGCGCGTGCACGCGCGGTGAGCGAGCGAGGAAGGAGAGAGAGGAGGGCCGTGCTTACATCGAGGAGCAGGGACGGGGCAGCGGGAGTCGTGGGGGAGGACGGGGACGTCGGCGGCGTCGAGGAGGCAGGCCGGTGGGGGGAGGAAGCAGGCCGATGGGGGAAGGAAGCAGGCCGGC
The DNA here is from genome assembly GCF_018294505.1 of Triticum aestivum. Classification (NCBI taxonomy): domain Eukaryota; kingdom Viridiplantae; phylum Streptophyta; class Magnoliopsida; order Poales; family Poaceae; genus Triticum; species Triticum aestivum. The sequence goes on along the minus strand of NC_057806.1, from coordinate 385,607,121 downwards.
GGCGAGGGCTCCTGGCACCGGGGTCGTCGGGCTCGAGGCGCGTGCGTGCGAGCGAGCCCCGATCCGATCTGGATCGGGGGGAGGAGGGGAACGACGTGGGAGGGAGAGTGGTGGTGGTTGGATTAGGGTTCCACCGACAGGGATAAGGGAGTGGGGTGGCCGCCGCTGGGCCAGTCGGCTAGGCCTTTGCCCAGTTGGGCTGGCCAACTGGGCCACAGATGGCCTAGTGGGGGGGGTCTGCCTCTTTTTATTTTTAGTTAGATTTGTCTTTTCCTTTTATTTATTTCACTTTTCTGTTTTATTTCATTTTAATATATTTAGACATTTGCAAAAAGGGTGTTTGTTGCACTATAATTAACTAGGCATTTAACTGCACACTCCGAACATTTTAGTTTACTATTTGAAAATTTTTATTGTCTGCTTAATTTTGAATTTGAATTCGAACCATTTTCGAACTAAAGCGAGATTAGCAACAATAATCGAGGTGACGTGACATCATTAGTAGAAGTTCACTGTAGCCTAATTATCCGGGCGTCACAAAGGAAGTGCGTCCGGGCAAAAAAACAAAACGATTCGCCCCTGACTGCTGGGACCGACCAACTACATCTTCGCAGGTAAGGAAGTGCCTCACAGTCTGGACCCACCTGGTCGAAGTGTACGTTGCGTTGTCATTCTGGTCGCGAACGTGTATGTATATACCGGTCGATGTAGAGGCGCGCACATGTCATAGTAGAGGCGCGCACGTAGCATGTACACGTACGTACAACGGCCAGGGTGCAAGAAAGAAAATACGGCCACGTATGTGTACATACAGGCGGGGTCTCGAACGCCTACTCGCGCATATGTACGGCTAGGGCTCGTGTACATGGCTAGGTCGGAACGGAGAAACGGCGTCGTCGTCGTGTTCATGGGGAGGCAACGGAATGTGTCATGTTCATGGGGAGGCAACGAAATGCGTCGTGTTCATCGGGAGGGCTTGGACGGAACAGGCGATGGAAACGAGGCCTGGCATATCGCAGAACGGAGGAAACGACCTTGTGTTCGACCGGCCACGTTCGAAACGGGATCATGTTCATCGGGAGGGGTCTGGCGTACCGCGAAACGAAAGAAACGGACCTCCTACGGTCGAAACGGGGGTCCTGTTGATCGGGAGGGGTGTGGCGTACCGCAAAATGGAGGAAACGGACTTGTGTTGGAGCGCTACGGTCGAAACGGGGTCCTGTTCATCGGGAGGGGTGTGGCGTACCGCGAAACGGGACTCCACGGGATACTGTTCATCTCCACCGTCGACCTCCTCCAGCCTCCACGGGTTCCTGTTCATCTAGCCTCCATGGACTCCTGTTCATCCAGCCTCCACCACGCGCTACTCCACCGGCTACTGTTCAACCACCCCTCCACCGTCTACTGTTCATCCAGCCCTCCACACCACGGGGTCCTGTTCAACCACCCCTCCACGGGCACCCCTCCACTGTCTACTGTTCATCCAGCCCTCCACACCACGGGGTCCTGTCCAACCACCCTCCACCGTCTACTGTTCATCCAGCCCTCCACCATGGGGTCCTGTTCATCCACCCCTCCATGGGCACCCCTCCACCGTCTACTATTCATCCAGCCCTCCACCACACCACGGGGTCCTATTCATCCAGAGGCAACGCCACCGCTCACTGTTCATCCAAACCCCCCGCAACGCTCACTATTCATCCCATCGATCGGTTTCAGTTAGCGGCAGTAGCGAAGGAATCGCTCGATCGGGTTCAGTTAACAGCCATCGATCGATCGCTCGGGTTCAGTAACGCGTAGCCTGCAGTGCAATCGCTCGGGTTCAGTTAGAGCCCATCGCCTCGTTCGGGTTCAGTTAGAGCCAATGCCTCGCACACACGCGCGTACGTGTACGAGAGAAACGCGCATCGCTCGGCCCCCGACCTCCCACCGTAACCGGAAACTCCCCAAAATTTTGCTCCCCCTCGCTTCTACCATGGTTTTTTCCGTCATGGACTGCCCAAAGAATGTCATGCAGCTGCGTCTCCGGCCCGCCCAGGACAAAAAGCCCATTTTCTGTCATGATTTTTTGTCATAGAAGTAGGAGCCCACCACATCTATGATGATACCGGGTTTTGTCACAATTATCATCATAGAAGTGTCATATGTATGACAGAAAAAAAATTCGTTCGGCCCAAAATGTCACGGATGTGTCTTTTTTTGTAGTGATAAGGAAATATAAAATAACGACTTTATTATTGCCTCTAGGGCATATTTCCTTCACCAACACCTAGAGATTCACTTACACTCCACTTTCCCCACCGCGAAAAGATGGCTGGTAAGGGGAAGGATGTTGCTGCTCCAACGCCCGGGAGAAGGCTACCAACAAGAGAGGGCAGTGGATGCCCTCCATTGTCACTGACGGCACCATCGCTCAGCTCCAAGCCGATGGTTACCTTCCATCCCATTGGACGGCTAGATGTCGATCTCCTTTGGGCAAGGATGAGGCCTGCTCAGCATACTCTATCCCCGACCTTGAAAGGGGGAGTGGGTGGTTTTTACTTCTCATCTCATCTGACGTCTAGGCTTCCCACTCCACCCCTTTCTCCGAGGCCTCTTGTTCTTCTATGGGCTCCAGTTTCACCACCTGGCCCCAAACTCTATCCTCCATATTGCCACCTACATCACTTTTTTCGAGGCCTTCCTTCATACAGAGCTCCACTTCAGGGTATGCTAAAGCAATTCCGTGTCAAGCCAAACAGAAGTGGCCCTAATCTTGTGGAGTGTGGCGGGGCCATGATCAACAAGATCCAAGTGTACCCTAGCCAAAGGGCATGCTCATTGAAACCATGAAGATTTGGCAGGAGGAGTGGTTCTACATGGCCGACATGCCACCAAGGAACCAGGAGGGGGTCCCTATCTTCTTGGTAGCACCTTTATAGAGGATGCACTCTTGGACCAAGAAGAGCCTTAGCTGGGGGAACCAAAAAGAGGTGGACGAGATCCGGCGTAAGGTCAAGCCCATGGTCAACACGGGCGTCACCTTGATTTATGTAATCCACGTGATAATCCATCGTCGGATGCTGCCACCCCAAGCCCGAGCTATTCCGATGTGGAGGTACACACCAGAAAATGAGGAGGCGGTGATCTGGAGGTTCTTCTGAGGAAAAGATCTCGGCAGGATGTGGAAGATCCTCTTTAAGCCCAAGAGCAACATATTCTCATCCGGAGGAGAGGGCACCTGTTTATGCCGAGCACCCCCCGTTGTCGAGGTAACATTACATTCATAATTTACCTACCAAACCTTCGGCCATTTCTCCTTAACTGAGTGGTCGGTTTTATGCTTTTTGCACAGGGTTGGCGCGCGCGTGCCAAGGCAATCAAGTCCTTGACAACGCAGCCGGACGAGCCCCGAGCTCAAGAAGCTACTAGCCGAGGAACCCTACGTGGTCCCAGCCAAGAAAAAGAAGAAGGAGGGGAAGAAGACCAGAGCAAAGAACCTGGCCATCCGAGACGGCATCCTGGATGCCCCTGCAGAGAGTCATCAAAGGGACAGAGAGGGTCCCTCAATGTTGGACCAGATCCTGGACAGGTCGTGCACCATCCATGGCACCCCTGACAAGCTGGCCACTCACTCTAATCGGAACTGTTGGGTGATCAAGAAAGCCCAATAGTACCACTTTCAAGACTCTGATCAGATGAAAACCGTCCACTATGTATCGGCATATATCAAGCTGACGTTTCTTCCTTCGCCCATAAGGACTCGGGTCAGATGAAAACCGTCCACTATGGGATCGAGTACCAGCGTCGCTATGCCGCCATGATCAGTTGTCTAAGTTGTGTTCTTTAAATTTGTGTGATTTACTAGTAATGGTCCAATACATTATACTAGTATATGCTTCAATACATTTGAGATAAATACACAAAGTAAATAAAAATATATAAGGAGACAAGCTGCACATCTTATATACACAAGAGATTCATCTCGCTATCTTATTTATCTTGACATGTAGCCTATCCACATAATCAAGTAGGTCTACCATGTAAAAACACTTTCCCAGGGGCCTCATGAATTATAAACGACCTTTTGTTTATATATAGAAAATCAAATTATGAGTGAACTTCCGTTTGTTTTTCTACGTGAGCTGTATTTTTTTTTATGAATGCACATATGTAGTTGGTATTGTTGTCTTAGGTTTAACCAAGGTATATACGTTTCCACTGCCTCTACTCAACACTGTTTTTGTCTCATATCGCCTCGCTGATATTTTCATGGTAATAAATTAACAGAACAAAGACCACACTCATTTTCGGCTTGTTCATCAAATTTCTTTAGATGCTTACTCTAAACAATATTTTTTTAAACAAAATTCTTATCACCAACATATACTATGTTTCATAAACTTTCTCATGTTTTTGTAAATCAAATTATTTGTTAGCAGTTTCCGCAACAATGCGCGGGGGTATCATCTAGTTTTAGATATGGCTAGATGCATAAAACGAAATTATGTGCAAATTTGGTATATCAAAAGTGCAACCCTATAAACTAGAGCAAAGAAAAACATGCACTATTGGTTAGGAATATTTGAAATGCCTGAATTACCATATGAAACGGCAAGTCACACATTTTAGATATGTCGATCAATTACACAAAACAGTTATATGAAAAATAACATGTGAAATGTTTTGTGCCTAGGATTTGAACCTCTGGTGGCATGTGTGCGAAACGAACATGCAAATCAGAACCTTAAAAAAAAACCCCGCAAGTACTTCTGAGCAGAGTTTTTTTTCATGATATTGAGCAAATTTGTTTTCGAGAGAAACTAGAACATGCCGATGTGACAAAATCTAAAAAGTGCAACACCCTAGGGGCAAACGGGGTGGGCAACCTATACACACATCATAAAGCCCATCCAAGAAAGCCTAGTCAGTAGCCATAAGAAAAACAAAAACTTAGATAAATCCACACACTGATCGCTCCCTTAGTTTGCGACACAGTTGCTTGGTTTTGTGGGAACTGGATCCTCTAACATACACAAGGGATGTTAGAGAAGCTACAGTACCCTGACTTTCCTTCTGTTAAAACATACAATTAAAGCTAAAATAACTTTAAATAATTTTTAAATTACAAATCTAATATGTACATTCATAGTAATTACATACAAACAAGTTCATGGTGAGATAAAATTAATTTTGGATTTTTTATATCTACAGTAATTACCAAAAGTAAATAACCTCCTAATAGTCCCTAACATTCCTTCTTCATTTTGCACTAGATAAGCACTGTAGCACCGTGACTTCCCTTCTCTAAGTTAGAGGATCCGGCTCCGGTTTTGTGAAGGTTATGTGGACCGGCATAAACCGGTTTTAGAACCTTTCGTGCCGATTTTTTTCCTTGTGTGTTTGCTTATCAGTTTTCAACAGTTTTTTTTTTGGTTTTTCTGCTTGTTTTTACTCCACTTTCCCTTCGGGGGTTTTCAGTTTTCAGTTTGTTTCTTCTGTTCGTTTTGGTGGGTTTCTTTGATTTTTCTGTTTCTTACGTTTCTTCATCAGTTTACTTTGGTTTTCTTGTTATTTATTTATTTTTATTTTCTAACACATGTCTAATTTTCAATATACATTTTTCATATACTTATGGAATATTTTTTATACATGTTAAATATTTTTCAAATACAAGTAGAACATTTTTTTAATGGCAGTGTGTCATGATGCACTTTTTAAACTACGCGAAAATTTATTAAAATGCATAAAACTAATTCAGAATATCACCAAACATATTTCTGAAACCGATGAACATTTTTCTTAAATGCCACATTCATTTTTTTGAATGGTGCAACTTTATTGAATTATGCCACAAAAGAATTACACTCTATAATTTATTTTAGAAAGTGTCACAAACCTTTTCTTTTGAAACGTGTGACCATTTTTAAATAGCATGCCATTTTTTGGAATGCTATCATCATGTTATAAAAACTGCGCGGACAATTTTTATACATTGTGTTGACAATTTTAAAATGCACGATGGACACTTTAAAAAAATTAGGTAACATAGTGTTTTAATATATGTTTATATTCAAATAAAAATATAAACAAAAATAAAGAAGAAACAAAAGAAGAAGAAAATTTTGGAAGATAATGTAGACTCATGGCAAACACGTGACCTAGCCTGGTTGATGGGCCGACCCACTATGGGCCATTGCAGGTGACAGTACTATCAGGGTCGTTCTAAGCGTCCAAAAAATGAGTTGGTTCAACACTTATCTTCCAACCATGACACCAATGCGACACGTTGGCTTCATTCCATGATAGATGATCTACCCCAAGATGATTTTAGAATCTTAATTGTGACGTTACGGGCGATCTGGTATGCGCGGCGAAAGGTGATTCATGAAGGAATTTATTAGACTCCATATGGTATCAACGGGTTTATCTCTAGTATGTTGGGGAACGCAGTAATTTCAAAAATTTACTTATGCACACGCAAAATCATGGTGATGCATAGAAACGAGAAAGGAGAGTGTTGTCCACATACCCTCAACACGGTTGATGTAGTCATACGTCTTCACGATCGACCGATCCTAATACCAAAAGTACGACACCTCCGCGATCTGCACACGTTCAGCTCGGTGACGTCCCACAAACTCACGATCCAGCAGAGTGTCGAGGGAGAGCTTCGTCAGCACGACGGCGTGATGACGGTGATGATGATGCTACCGTCGCAGGGCTTCGCCTAAGCACTACGATGATATGACCGAAGTGGATTATGGTGAAGGGGGACACCGCACACGGCTAAGGCATCAATGATCAATCTGTGTGTCTATCGGGTGCCCCTATCCCCGCATATAAAGGAGTGGAGGAGGGGGAGGGCCGGCCCTCTACTATGGCGCGCCCTGGGGAGTCTTACTCCCACCGGGAGTAGGATTCCCCCCTTTTCATGTAGTAGGAGTAGGAAAATAGGACAGGGAAGAAAGAAGAGAAGGAAGGAGGGGGCGTCGCCCCTCCCCCCTAGTCCAATTCGGACTAGGCCTTGGGGAGGCGCGTGTCCTGCCCTAGGTAGCCCCTCCCTCTCTCCCCTAAAGCCCATTAGGGACCATATACTCCCCGGGGGTTCCGGTAACCCCCCGGTACTCCGGTTAATGTCCGAACTCATTCAGAACCATTCTGATGTCCAAACATAGTCATCCAATATATCGAACTTTATGTCTCGACCATTTCAAGACTCCTCGTCATGCCTGTGATCACATCCGGGACTCCGAATAACCTTCGGTTCATCAAAACACATAAACTCGTCACCGAACGTTAAGCGTGCGGACCCTATGGGTTCGAGAACTATGTAGACATGACAGAGACATGTCTCCGGTCAATAACCAATAGAGGAACCTGGATGTTCATATTGGCTCCCACATATTCTACGAAGATCTTTATCGGGCAAACCGCATAACGATATACGTTGTTTCCTTTGTCATCGGTATGTTACTTACCCGTGATTCGATCGTCGATATCTCAATACCTAGTTCAATCTTGTTACCGTCAAGTCTCTTTACTCGTTCCGTAATGCTACATCCCGTAACTATCTCATTAGCTACATTGCTTGCAAGGCTTATATTGATGTGCATTACCGAGAGGGCCCAGAGATACCTCTCCGACAATCGGAGTGAGAAATCCTACTCTCGATCTATGCCAACTCAACAAACACCATCAGAGACACCTGTAGAGCACCTTTATAATCACCCAGTTACGTTGTGACGTTTGGTAGCACACAAAGTGTTCCTCCAGTATTCGGGAGTTGCATGATCTCATAGTCATAGGAACATGTATAAGTTATGGAGAAAGCAATAGCAACAAACTAAATGATCATCGTGATAAGCTAACGGATGGGTCAAGTCAATCACATCATTCTCTAATGATTTGATCCCGTTAATCAAATGACAACTCATGTTTATGGTCAGGAAACATAACCATCATTGATTCAACGAGCTACTCAAGTAGAGGCATACTAGTGACACTCTGTTTGTTTATGTATTCACACATGTACTAAGTTTCCGGTTAATACAATTCTAGCATGAATAATAAACATTTATCATGATATAAGGAAATATAAATAACAACTTTATTATTTCCTCTAGGGCATATTTCCTTCAGTCTGCCACTTGCACTAGAGTCAATAATCTAATTCACATCGTCATGTGATTTAACACGAATAGTTCACATCTTTATGTGATTAGTTCACATCTCCATGTGACTAAAACCCAAAGGGTTTACTAGAGTTGATAATCTAGTTCGTATCGCTATGTGATTAACACCCAAAGAGTGATCATGTTTTGTTTGTGAGAGAAATTTAGTCAACGGGTCTGCCACATTCAGAGCCGTATGTATTTGCAAATTTTCTATGTCTACAATGCTTTGCACGGAGCTACTCTAGCTAATTGCTCCCACTTTTAATATGTATCTAGATCGAGACTTAGAGTCATCCAGATCGGTGTCAAAGCTTGTATCGACGTAACTCTTTACGACGAACTCTTTGTCACCTCCATAACCGAGAAACATTTCCTTATTCTAGTAAGGATATTTTTGACCGCTGTCCAGTGATCCACTCTTGGATCACTATTGTACCCTCTTGCCAATCTTATGGTGAGGTACACAATAGGTCTGGTACACAACATACCATATTTTATAGAACCTATGACTAAGGCATAGGGAATGACTTTTCATTCTCTTTCTATTTTCTGCTGTGGTCGGGTTTTGAGTCTTTACTCAACTTCACACCTTGTAACATAGACAAGAACTCCTTCTTTGACTGTTCTATTTTGAACTACTTCAAAATCTTGTCAAGGTATGTACTCATTGAAAATATATCAAGCGTCTTGATCTATCTCTATAGATCTTGATGCTCAATATGTAAGTAGCTTCACCGAGGTCTTTCTTTGAAAAACTCCTTTCAAACACTCCTTTATACTTTTCAGAAAACTCTACATTATTTCTGATCAACAATATGTCATTCACATATACTTATCAGAAATGTTGTAGTGCTCCCACTCACTTTCTTGTAAATACAGGCTTCACTGCAAGTCTGTATAAAACCATATGCTTTGATCACTTTATCAAAGCATATATTCCAACTCCGAGATGCTTGCACCAGTCCATAGATGGATCACCGGAGCTTGCTCACTTTGTTAGCACCTTTAGGATTGACAAAACCTTCTGGTTGCATCATATACAACTCTTCTTTAAGAAATCCATTAAGGAATGCAGTTTTGACATCCATTTGTCAGATTTCATAAAATGCGGCAACTGCTAACATGATTCGGACAGACTTTTAAGCACCGATATGAGTGAGAAAATCTCATCGTAGTCAACACCTTGATCTTGTCGAAAACGTTTTGCGACAATTCGAGCTTTGTAGATAGTAACACTACTATCATTGTTCGTCTTCCTCTTGAAGATCCATTTATTCTCAATGACTCACCGATCATCGAGCATGTCAATCAAAGTCCATACTTTGTTCTCATACATGGATCTCATCTCAGATTTCATGTCCTTAAGCCATTTTGCGGAATCTAGGCTCATCATCACTTCCTCATAGTTTGTAGGTTTGTCATGGTCTAGTAACATGACTTCTAGAACAGGATTACCATACCACTCTGGTGCAGACCGTACTCTAGTTGACCTACGAGGTTCGGTAGTAACTTGATTTGAAGTTTCATGATCATCATCATTAGCTTCCTCACTAATTGGTGTAGGAATCACTGGAACTGATTTCTATGATGAACTACTTTCCAATTCGGGAGAAGGTACAATTACCTCATCAAGTTCTACTTTCCTCCCACTCACTTCTTTCGAGAGAAACTCCTTCTCTAGAAAGTATCCATTCTTAGCAACAAAATATCTTGCCTTCGGATCTGTGATAGAAGGTGTACCCAATAGTTTCTTTTCGGTATCCTATGAAGACGCACTACTCCGATTTGGGTTCGAGCTTATCAGTTTGAAACCTTTTCACATAAGCATCGCAACCCCAAACTTTAAGAAATGACAGCTTTGGTTTCTTGCCAAACCATAGTTCATACGGTGTCATCTCAACGGATTTAGATGATGCCCTATTTAATGTGAATGCAGCTGTCTCTAATATATAACCCCAAAACGATAGTGGTAAATCGCTAAGAGACATCATAGATCGCACCATATCCAATAAAGTACGATTACAACATTCGGACACACCATTATGCTATGGTGTTCCAGGTGGCGTGAGTTGTGAAACTATTCCACATTGTTTCAAATGAAGACCAAACTCGTAACTCAAATATTCGCCTCCGCGATCAGATCGTAGAAACTTTATTTTCTTGTTACGATGATTTTCCACTTCACTCTGAAATTCTCCGAACTTTTCAAATGTTTCTCCGAACGTGTCAAATGTTTCAGACTTATGTTTCATTAAGTAGATATACCCATATCTGCTCAAATCATCGGTGAAGGTCAGAAAATAACGATACCCGCCGCGAGCCTCAACACTTATCAGATCGCATACATCAGTATGTATTATTTCCAACAAGTCAGTTGCTCGCTCCATTGTTCCGGAGAACGGAGTCTTAGTCATCTTGCCCATGAGGCATGGTTCAGAAGCATCAAGTGATTCATAATCAAGTGATTCCAAAAGGCCATCAGCATGGAGTTTCTTTATGCACTTTACACCAATATGACCTAAACAGCAGTGCCACAAATAGGTTGCACTATCATTATTAACTTTGCATATTTTGGCTTCAATATTATGAAGTATGTGTATCACTATGATCGATATTCAATAAACCATTCACCTTGGGTGTATGAACACAGAAGGTTTTATTCATGTAAACAGAATAACAATTATTCTTTGACTTAAATGAATAACCATATTGCAATAAACATGATCCAATCATATTATGCTCAACGCAAACACCAAATAACATTTATTTTAGGTTCAACACTAATCCCGAAGGTAAAGGGAGTGTGCGATGGTGATCTTATCAACCTTGGAATCATTTCCAACACACCTCGTCCTCAACTAGTCTTTGTTTATTTTGCAACTCCCGTTTCGATTTACTACTCTTAGCAACTGAACTAGTATCAAATACCGAGGGGTTTGCTATAAACACTAGTAAAGTACACATCAATAACATGTATATCAAATATACCTTTGTTCACTTTGCCATCCTTCTTATCCGCCAAATATCTAGGGCAGTTCCACTTCCAGTGACCATTTCCTTTGCAGTAGAAGCACTCACTTTCAGGCTTGGGCCTAGCTTTGGGCTTCTTCATGGGAGTGGCAACTTGCTTGCCATTCTTCTTGAAGTTCCCTTTCTTTCCTTGCCCTTTTACTTGAAACTAGTGGTCTTGACAACCATCAACACTTGATGTTTTTTCTTGATTTCTACCTTCGCCGATTTTAGCATTGCGAAGAGCTTTGGGAATCGTTTTCGTTATCCCTTGCATATTACAGTTTATCACGAAGTTCTAGTAACTTGGTGATAGTGACTAGAGAACTCTGTCAATCACTATCTTATCGAGAAGATTAACTCCCACTTGATTCAAGTGATTGTAGTACTCAGACATTCTGAGCACATGCTTACTCGTTGAGCTATTCTCCTCCATCTTGTAGGCAAAGTACTATTAGAGGTCTCATACCTCTTGACACAGGCATGAGTATGAGATACCAACTTCAACTCTTGGAACATCTTATATGCTCCGTGGCGTTCAAAACATTTTTGAAGTCCCGGTTCTAAGCCGTAAAGCATGGTGCACTAAACTATCAAGTAGTCATCATACCGAGCTTGTCAAACGTTCATAACGTCTGCATCTGCTCCTGCAATAGGTCTGTCACCTAGCGGTGCATCAAGGACATAATTCTTCTGTGCAGCAATGAGGATAATCCTCCGATCACGGACCTAGTCCGCATCATTGCTACTATCATCTTTGAACATAGTTTTTCTCTAGGAACATATCAAAAATAAACGAGGAGCTACATTGTGAGCTATTGATCTACAACATAGTTATGCAAATACTATCAGAACTAAGTTCATGATAAATTAAAGTTCAGCTAATCAAATTACTTAAGAACTCCCACTTAGATAGACATCTCTCTAATCATCTAAGTGATCACGTGATCCATATCAACTAAACCATGTCCAATCATCACGTGAGATGGAGTAGTTTTCAATGGTGAACATCACTATGTTGATCATATCTACTATATGATTTACGCTCGACCTTTCGGTCTCAGTGTTCCGAGGCCATATCTGCATATGCTAGGCTCGTCAAGTTTAACCCGAGTATTCTGTTTGTGCAAAATTGGCTTGCGCCCGTTGTATATGAACGTAGAGCTTATCTGTGACGCCCCCGATTCAATCGTACACTAATCATACACGCAAACGTGTACGATCAAGATCAGGGACTCACGGGAAGATATCACAACACAACTCTACAAATAAAATAAGTCATACAAGCATCATATTACAAGCCAGGGGCCTCGAGGGCTCGAATACAAGAGCTCGATCATAGACGAGTCAGCGGAAGCAACAATATCTGAGTACAGACATAAGTTAAACAAGTTTGCCTTAAGAAGGCTAGCACAAACGGTGATACAGATCGAAAGAAGCGCAGGCCTCCTGCCTGGGATCCTCCTAAACTACTCCTGGTCGTCGCCAGCGGGCTGCACGTAGTAGTAGGCACCTCCCGAGTAGTAGTAGTCGTCGTCGATGGTGGCGTCTGGCTCCTGGGCTCCAACGTCTGGTCGCAGCAATCGGGTATAGGAAAGGGGGAAAGGGGGAGAAAAGCAACCGTGAGTACTCATCCAAAGTACTCGCAAGCAAGGAGCTACACTACATATGTATGTATTGGTATCAAATGGAATAAGGGTATCATATGAGGACTGAACTGTAGAATGCCAGAATAAGAGGGGGATAGCTAGTCCTGTCGAAGACTATGCTTCTGGCAGCCTCCATCTTGCAGCATGTAGAAGAGAGTAGACTGAAGTCCTCCAAGGAGCATCACATAGCATAATCCTACCCGGCGATCCTCTCCTCGTCGCCCTGTGAGAGAGCGACCACCGGTTGTATTTGGCACTTGGAAGGGTGTGTTTTATTAAGTATCCGATTCTAGTTGTCATAAGGTCAAGGTACAATTCCAAGTCGTCCTGTTACCGAAGATCACGGCTATTCGAATAGATTAACTTCCCTGCAGGGGTGCACCATATAACCCAACACGCTCGATCCCATTTGGCCGGACACACTTTCCTGGGTCATGCCCGGCCTCGGAAGATCAGCACGTCGCAGCCCTACCTAGGCACAACAGAGAGGTCAGCACGCCGGTCTAAATCCTATGGCGCAGGGGTTCGGGCCCATCGCCCTTTGCACACCTGCACGTTGCGAACGCGGCCGGAAGCAGACCTAGCCTAGCAAGCGTTCCAGTCCAATCCGGCGCGCGCCGCTCAGTTGCTGATGTCACGAAGGCTTCGGCTGATACCACGACATCGAGTGCCCATAACTATCCCCGCGTAGATGGTTAGTGCGTATAGGCCAGTAGCCAGACTCAGATCAAATACCAAGATCTCGTTAAACGTGTTATCTTGAAATAACCGCGAACGCCGACTAGGGCCAGGACCACCTCTCTCCTAGGTAGTCTCAACCTACCCTGTCGCTTCGCCACAAAGATCCACTCAGAGGGCCGTCGGAACAAACATCCTTTCGGACCCAATCCGTCAATCACTCGCGGGTACTCCTACGAGCCGACCCGTCTTTAGTCACCACAAGTATCATATATTATGTATAGGTATACACCCGTGATCAACTCCCGAGTGATCACGGCCCGATAGTATAGCACGGCAGACGGACAAGAATGTATGGCCATTGATGATAAACTAGCATCCTATACTAAGCATAAGGATTGCAGGTAAGGTATCAATAGTTGTAGCAACAATGACAGGCTATGCATCAGAATAGGATTAACGGAAAGCAGTAACAGGCTACACTACTCTAATGCAAGTAGTATAGAGGAGAGTAGGCGATATCTGGTGATCAAGGGGGGGGGCTTGCCTGGTTGCTCTGGCAAGAGAGAGGGGTCGTCAACACCGTAGTCGAACTGGGGGTCGCCGACAGTCTCGGGGTCTACCGGAAAGAAGTAACGGAGGGGGAACACAATAAATAACAGAGCAATCAATGTAAAAAAAGCAAGATGCGGCATTACGTTGTGCTAGGGGTGACCTGACACGGTACGAGGTGATACCGGTGAAGGGGGGAAACATCCGGGAAAATATCCCCGGTGTTTCGCGTTTTCAGACGGATGAACCGAAGGGGGAAAGTTGCATGTTCGCTATGCTAGGGATGCGTGGCGGACGAACGGGCTGCGTAACCGGGTTCGTCTCGTCGTTCTGAGCAACTTTCATATAGAAAGTATTTTCATCTGAGCTACGGTTTATTTTATATTAATTTTAAAAGGAATTTATCATTTTCTAGAATTAACAGAATTAATTTAATTCTAAAATGCATTTATGACGTCAGCATGAGGTCAGTGTGATGTCATCAGCCAACTAGTGAGTTGACTTAGTCAAACTGACATGCGGGTCCCACTGTCATTGTCTGGGATTAACTAAATATGTTTAATTAGAATAATTAGGTGGTTAGGTTAATTAAATAGTGTTAACTAAGTTAGTTAATTCTTTAATTAATTAATTAATATATTATTTACTTTTTACATTTTTATTTCCGTTCTAAACAGTATTGGGGCGTGAGCCCTACTCGTCATAAATACAGGGGGTAGGGCCCAACCGTCAGTGGCCCATCTGGCCATTAGCGGGCGCGGGTGGCTTAACGAGCGCGGGCGCCCGTGGAGACCGAACCCGACTGGGCGCGCGGCGAGGCCGAAACCATGGCGAGGCGGGCCGATGAAGGGGAGGTGGCCGGCGGCCAGGTGCGGTGGTGGCTGGGGCGGACGCCGATGAAGGTGGCGTGTGGGGAGTACCGGCGGCCGCAGCGGTTGCAGCAGGTGGAATCGGCAGCAGCGGTCAGGAGCGGGGGCGGCCGGCCGAAGCAGGCACGGCCTGGCGCGGTTGGCTGCGGCGGCCTTGACGAGCGCGAGGAGCGGCGGGCGTATGCCGGCGACAGGCAGGCAGCGGCGGCGGCGGGACTGAGCGGGCAGGCGCCACAGCAGGGTGAGTGGGGCGAGGCAGAGCATGGCCGCGAGCGAGGGGAGCGACGGGCTCGGGCGGGCAAGCGCGCGCGAGGGCATGGCCAGGTCGTGCGCGGAGCGGGGCACCGGGCGCGGCAACAGGAGGACGCGGACGGTGGTTACGATAACGAGATTGAGGGGGAGGTGGGGCATCATCAGAGAGGCTCACTGCGGAGCTCGTGGAGGGCTTGGTGAAGTCGGGGGAGGTCGAGGCCGTCCGGCGAGGTGGGTATGAGGATGACGGTTCCAGGTGGCGGCGGTTGTCGGGGACGAGGGGGCGTGGTCGCCGTCGGCGCCGTCGGCATGGCGAGGGGCACCGTCAAGGAAGAGGGAGATGGGAGCGTGAGGTGGCGGGGGACGGAGCCGACGAGGGCGCCGACATGTGCGTCGGGCGTGGCGACGGGATCGAGCCCTCCCCGATCCAGATCGGGAGGAGAGGGGAGCGAACGTGGGGGGAGGGGGCGAGGGAGAGTGGGGGTGTCGGTGGGATGTGGGGTTTGACCAGGGGGTTCGGGGTGACCTAATAGGGCGCCGGGGTGGGCCGGACTGGCTGGTTCATGGCCCAGTTGGGCCGGGGTCTGCTGGGCCGGAGCCCGGGGTTCTTTTGTTTTCTGTTTTCTTTTCTTTATCTATTTTCTTTTCTATTTTATTATTTTAATTTTTGTTTTATAAGATATAAATACAACTCCTAAATTAATGTTATAACTTATTCTACTGCCCCAAAAAGTTTGACACCTAAATACAATAGTTTCCATTATTGTAATTTTTGAAAGTCATTTAATTAATTGTCATAGCTGCTGTTTTAATTACTTTAGAGCCTTTAAACATTTTATAAAAGTGTGGTTTCTCCACTAGTATTATCCATGATTTATCTGACATATTATGGACATTTTAGTTTTAATGTTTGAAAACTTTTATTGTTTGCCTAATTTTTGAATTTGAATTTGAATCGGCTTCGAACTAACTCGAGTTTATCAACAGTAACCGAAGTGACGTGGCACCATTAGTAGAGGTTTACTGTAGCTTGATTATCCGGGCGTCACATTATCACACCCGATCATCACGTGGTGTCTCGGCACAACGAACTGTAGCAATGGTGCATACTCAGGGAGAACACTTATACCTTGAAATTTAGTGAGAGATCATCTTATAATGCTACCGTCGAACTAAGCAAAATAAGATGCATAAAGTATAAACATCGCATGCAATCAATATAAGTGATATGATATGGCCATCATCATCTTGTGCCTTTGATCTCCATCTCCAAAGCACCGTCATGATCACCATCGTCATCGGCTTGACACCTTGATCTCCATCGAAGCATCATTGTCGTCTCGCCAACTATTGCTACCACTTAGTGATAAAGTAAAGCAATTACATGGCGATTGCATTTCATACAATAAAGCGACAACCATATGGCTCCTGCCAGTTGCCGATAAATGTGTTACAAAACATGATCATCTCATACAATAAAATTTAGCATCATGTCTTGACTATATCACATCACAACATGCCCTGCAAAAACAAGTTAGACGTCCTCTACTTTGTTGTTGCAAGTTTTATGTGGTTTCTACGGGCTGAGCAAGAACCGTTCTTACCTACGCATCAAAAACCACAATGCGGTATAGTGATTGCTTTTTGATCTTCAAAAAGAACCCTGTTCATTGAATCCGATTTAACTAAAGTTGGAGAAACTGACACCCACAAGCTATCTGTGTGCGAAACACATCGGTAGAACCAATCTCCCGTAAGCGTACGCGTAATGTCGGTCTGGGACGCTTCATCCAACAATACCGCCGAATCAAGAATCAACTAGTGATGGCAAGCAATATGTATATACCCACGCCCACAACTCCTTTGTGTTATACTCGTGCATATGACATCTACGTATAAACCTGGCCCGGATGCCACTGTTGGGGAACACATTAATTTCAAAAATTTACCTACGCACACGCAAGATCATCGTGATGCATACCAACAAGAGGGGAGAGTATTGTCCATGTACCCTCGTAGATCATAAGAGGAAGCGTTATGACAACGCGGTTGATGTAGTCATACGTCTTCACGATGGACCGATCCTAGTACCGAAAGTACGGCACCTCCGCGATCTGCACACGTTCAGCTAGTGACGTCCCACGAACTCACGATCCAGCAGAGTGTCGATGAAGAGCTTCGTCAGCACGACGGCGTGATGACGGTGATGATGATGCTACCGTCGTAGGGCTTCGCCTAAGCACTACGATGATATGACCGAGGTGGATTATGGTGAAGGGGGGCACCACACACGGCTAAGGGATCAATGATCAACTTGTGTGTCTATGGGGTGCCCCTCCTCCCCGTATATAAAGGAGTGGAGGAGGGGGAGGGCCGGCCCTCTACTATGGCGTGCCCTGGGGAGTCCTACTCCCACCGGGAGTAGGATCCCCCCTTTCCATGTAGTGGGAGTAGGAGAGTAGGAAAGGGAAGGGAGAAGAGTAGGAAGGAGGGGGCGCCCCTCCCCCCTAGTCCAATTCGGACTAGGCCTTGGGGGGAGGGGGCGCGTGGCCTGCCCTAAGTAGCCCCTCCCTCTCTTCCCTAAAGCCCATTAGGTCCCATATACTCCCCGAAGGGTTCCGGTAACCCCCCGGTACTCCGGTTAATGTCTGAACTCACTTGGAACCATTCTGATGTCCAAGCATAGTCATCCAATATATCGATCTTTATGTCTCGACCATTTCGAGACTCCTCATCATGCTCATGATCACATCCGGGACTCGGACAACCTTTGGTTCATCAAAACACATAAACTCATAATACCGATCGTCACCGAACATTAAGCGTGCGGACCCTACGGGTTCGAGAACTATGTAGACATGACCGAGACATGTCTCCGGTCAATAACCAATAGCGGAACCTGGATGTTCATATTGGCTCCCACATATTCTACGAAGATCTTTATCGGTCAAACCGCATAACGATATACGTTGTTCCCTTTGTCATCGGTATGTTACTTGCCCGAGATTCGATCGTCGATATCTCAATACCTAGTTCAATCTCGTTACCGGCAAGTCTCTTTACTCGTTCCGTAATGCTACATCCCGTAACTAACTCATTAGCTACATTGCTTGCAAGGCTTATATTGATGTGCATTACCGAGAGGGCCCAGAGATACCTCTCCGACAATCAGAGTGAGAAATCCTAATCTCGATCTATGCCAACTGAACAAACACCATCGGAGACACCTGTAGAGCACCTTTATAATCAACCAGTTATGTTGTGACGTTTGGTAGCACACAAAGTGTTCCTCCAGTATTCGGGAGTTGCATGATCTCATAGTCATAGGAACATGTATAAGTTGTGGAGAAAGCAATAACAACAAACTAGACGATCATCGTGCTAAGCTAATAGATGGGTCAAGTCAATCACATCATTCTCTAATGATGTGATCCTGTTAATCAAATGACAACTCATGTCTATGGTCAGGAAACATAACCATCATTGATTCAACGAGCTACTCAAGTAGAGGCATACTAGTGACACTCTGTTTTTTTATGTATTCACACATGTACTAAGTTTCCGGTTAATACAATTCTAGCATGAATAATAAACATTTATCATGATATAAGTAAATATAAATAACAACTTTATTATTGCCTCTAGGGCATATTTCCTTCATAGCTACCTATCAGAACTTGAGTTACTTGAGCAATCAAGAGCAGAAACAGGGAGTGCACGAGTGCCCAAGCCGTTGGCCTGGATTCCACCCCCCGATCAGCACCTCAAACTTAACGTTGATGCTGCTGTGGTTAGACATGGGGGGCTAGGGGCAGTAGATGCAACCTGTCGGGATAATTCAGGCACATTCCAGGGGGCTTGAACGGTCGTTTTTGCAAATATGGATGATCCAGGAGTGTTGGAAGCCCTAGTGATTCGAGAAGCTATGGCTCTTTCGGAAGATTTGTACGTGCAGAAGATTGCAATTGCATCGGATTGCAAGAAGGTGGTGGAAGCTATCAAGACAGGCACCTTGGCAGCGTATGGAGCAATTGTTCATGAAATAAAAGAGCGTTTTGGTTATTTTTCTTCTTGTCAGATTAGTCATGAATTTAGAACCTCTAAGGTAGAGGCTCACAAACTTGCAAAGCACGCGTTAACTTTGGGTATTGGCCGTCATGCTTGGTTAGGTCAACCCAGAAACCCTGTGTTCGTCCATGTAAACATTGTGACGGATGAATAATGAAGCTTTGTGGGTTTGTCTAAAAAAGTGTTCTATAGACGTGCCCTCATTGCTTGCATAAGAGCCACATAGTTGTGATGAGACAAACATCCAACATTGCACACAAATCTTAGAGCCCATGATCAGACGGACCTCGAGTTGATTGAGATTTAATTACCTCTCAGGAGGACTGATAATTAGCAAATTTGGTTATACTTTGTGTAAGATCTTTTTGTGGGTAATTAGAAAGCGCTTTTGTCTCAGTCCATATATGTTCTTGTTGGGCCACACCAAGCAACACATCCGTCTTTGTCCGACTGTTTCCTTCTATTTCTTGTTATATAGTGTGACCGGGCTTTGTGTAGGCCCTTTTAACTTTCAGAATCTTAAGTTCTCAAGTGATATGAACTGCATTGTATCCTCAGCATAAAACTAAAAAAACTATAGTGTACCATTTATGCAAGTGTTTCTTTTATAAGTTTTTAGGCTTCCTTATGTCGTATTAGTGAGAATGTGAGATAGCAAAAATGCATGTGCGTTGCAACGGGAGAAAAAAAATTCTTCCATGTTATCTGGTGTGTCTGTGCGTTGTCATGGGAGCACACTCACATATGTGATGCTATCAAGATTCGTCTTAACCAAAACCTAAACTATCCGTTTGTTAAAGTATCATACATGCACAATACATGCATTTGCCTACATAAAGAGATGTGTAGTTCAATGACCATACATTGCTATGGAGGAAAAAATCAACTGATTGCAACTTTCTCATTTCTCAATTAAACCTAGGCACCTTGACCACCCTAAACTCTCTTGTCACCCAAACAACATAAATCTACTTTAGTGACGGCCAACACGGGACAAAAGTCTCTGATGAAAAAAACTATGGGTCAAACGTACTTTGGGACGGTATTTTGGCAAAGAGTATGTATTCCATCCTTGACAACCTAAAATTTTCCACAGCCCCTTAGGTATTTCCGGAAACATCATACATCAATATCATGCTTAGCAATATCAACCGTGGCATTGTCTGGATCTCGGTGCAAAAGTTCAGAACATGTGTCCTTCCTATTTCTGTTTCTTAGGTTCAGAACCATTTAAAGTAAATAACTGAGCATTTTTGCCATGGTTAGAAATTAAGTCAGCTTAATTAGCAATACAACAAGCAAGACAAAATGTGAGTTTAATCTTTTTTAGGGATATCTGAGTTTATACTTTCCTATATGCTAGAGTAGGCCCGTTTGGACGACAAAGCCCACCCCGCTTGAGGTGACAGACCTAGCGGATCGGTAGAGCAGTCGATGCTTCACCACATCTTCGATCCCGTCTCTAAGCATCTATCTCGTCACAGGAGGACACCGGCCGCACCATGGAGCGCAACCCTTGCCAGCCGCCACATCTTCTCCCTTCGGCTTCTTGCAGCGAAGCGAGGCCATGGTCGCGTGTCGTACCACCTCTCCTCCCTGCTGCTTCTTTCCATGGACGCGGCCAGTCCTTCTTCTTCTCTGATTCCTTAGTATGAGCCAGATTAATCGGGTCTCTCTCGAGTTAATTTCATAATTTTCTTCCCATGAAGAAATAGACAAACTCCTTATTAATTCTCTGGGCGGCTTATTGGTATCAACTCGTAGATGTATTTAAATTGGTGAGATTTTGCTTAAGAAAGCAAGATGGGACTATCACCACGAGGTCCGGTATCAAGATGTGAACTTAGATCACACTAGTCCCTGAACCGTTTGGTCTTTTCCTCCAAGATTAGGATTTTGAGCAGTGGGGTTTGCTCGGGGTGGCCTCGTGTGCGCATTGTCGCCGTGTGTGCTATGTGGGCCATTTTTCATCGGATTGTGTTGCTCGGCGCTTGCTCTTGTCACGTTGTGGGCGGTTTTATGAGGTTTGCACGGGCCGCATCAACTTTTTAGTCCTTGTTTTTCTTTTTGTCCCACCAAAAAAAATAAAACATCATGCTAGGATGGTCCATTTCTCGGGAGGAGATGTTAATTTCCGCAGAGGTTTTCACACAAGTTAAAAATGCCTAGTCCAATTATTGAGACAAAGGCTTAATCGGATGTGCGAGAACATAAGTGACAAGAGAAAAAAAACTCCAAAGATTAATAAAGGAAAGCAACAAATACATTATGTTGTCATACTTAAATATGCTCTGACTAGTGCACATCTAATGATCTAGATGCATCCTAGACATCCCTAAAATGGATAAAATGTGTTGGGAGGCCATTTTGGCCCGGAGGTTTGAGCCATATCCTTCCCTGCATCCACCAAATGGCATCGCCTGCTAAATCCTGAGTAGATTGAAATGAGCAGAAGTGTGGCTATATGTCTAACCAGACGCGGCTTGTCTGCTCCCACGCCGTGCTCCCTCGGTGCTAGTTTTACATTCGACGGTTGCCTCACTTTTTTCATTCCTCGATGCCTGTCGGGGAGCACACCGAGGGAGCATGCAAGCCGTGTTTGCCCATATCCATCCCCGGAGCCACTACATGTCATCACCTGCAAAATCCAGAGTAGATGGAAACGAGCCATCTTGCTCCAAATACAGTTGCATTTGCATCTGGAAGGTGCACGTGGCATCCGGACGGCACCCGAGTATATCCCCCAATTAAGCTATGATGATGACACGGTAGCACGCCAAATCTGATTTTGTATTTGCCAAGGCAGAACCAAATAGCTAATACCAATCTCTACCTGAGTAGGACCTAAAGGGAATCTTGGGGAAGCATTCTCTAGGTTTTACCGGAACCTTTGCTTTGGACTGTATCCAATTGTCCTTCGTTCAAGCCAATGATAGCGATTTTAATATCATTTGGTGCCTGCAAAATTGACCGTGTCATGTCAAAAACAGGAGGGCCTAGGCCCCTTCACTGAAAATTAAGTTATGGTTTTTAGATCGTTCCAGAATCAAACCGCGTGTAATGTCCATTTACTCGAACTAGAGGTGACAAATGTCCACCGCAGAGCCTCTTATGCGGCACATGAAGCCAACAAACCAGTCGTTCTTAGTACAACGACAAACTACCTTTGTTTAATCCTCGATGCACTTAGTAGTATTTTTCGTTCGAAGGGATCACTAATAAGTTGAAGTACGTACGTACGTCACCTTTGAAACTCGAGGAACTACCGTACAGCCTTGTCGACCATGACGGCCTTATAAACCAGCATTTCCCGTTGAAGTTCCCCAGTTTAAAAGTACGAGAGGCAATCTTCTAGTTATCCAAGTTTGCATTTTCCAACGAGAGGCAAAGTTAAACTGTAACTTTGTAAGGGAGCCACCATGGAAGCCACCTCAGAACACGACGGGGGTGGCAGCGGCGCCGGCGACTACGAAGCTCTCATGGCAGCACTGATGGCCAACAGGCAGCTGCTGGAAGCCAAGGTCGGCATCAACAACGCAATGTTCGCCGCCAGCGATCTGGCCACGTCGCAGCTCGGCCATTCCTTCGTCGTCGGCGGGTGCGAAGGGCAGAAGACCATAGACGGCCAGCAGATGCCACTGGTCCTGGGCCCGTCAACGAAAGGTGCGGGCGAAGGCGGCGGCGGCACCGGGTACGAGGCGCTCGTGGCCGCTGTGAAGGCCAAGAGGGAGTGGCTGGAGGACAAGGTGGTGACCAACAGCGCCATTCTGCTGCGCGGCTTCGACGTCCGCGACGCGGCGGAGTTCGACGCCGTCGTGGAGGCGCTTGGGTGGCCGGACATCCGGTACGTCGGCCCCGCGCCGCGCACCCACGTCCACGGCCGCATCTGGACCGCCAACGAGGGGCCCCTCGAGCAGAGCGTCTACTTCCACCACGAGATGGTGCTGGTGAGCCCACACATGCATGCCGTGCCATGCCATGATCTGCGACAGTACAGCATGCCGGCCTTGAGAAGTGACTATCCATGTTCGGGTTTTTGTTTGCGTCAATTGATGTGCAGATCAAGGAGTTCCCGGCGAAGGTGATACTGTTCTGTGAGGTGCCGCCGCCGGAGGGTGGAGAGACGCCGTTCGTGCCGAGCTTCCGGGTGACGGAGCGGGCGCTGGAGGAGTTCCCGGAGATGGTGGGGGAGCTGGACGCCAAGGGGCTCCGGTACACGTTCACGGCGCCGAGCAACAACAACACCGGGTCCATGAGAGGGAGAGGATGGGAAGACGCTTTCGGCACGTCAGACAAGTCTGAAGCAGAGACGAGGTAATATACACGTCAGCCTTTGTTTTTCCTCTGTTTACTAGTTTCAGAAAGTCATAGCCGCTCGATGAAGATCTTCTCATCTCTATACAGAATCTTGAATCTCAGCCAGCGATCGGATCAAATAGTTTACAGTTACTTAGACATAGTTATTTTTCAGTCGCCTAAAAAATAGCAACACCTTTTAATTTACAAAACAAACCTGTAAATGAAAAGGTTTTGCTCATTTTTTTAGAAATAGTTATTTTAAATTTTGATAAAATATCCAAAAATTGGAAATTGGAATAATCATAAAGAAATTAAAAATTGTAGAAATAAAACATTTAAAAGGAAGAAAAATATTTCAAAAAAACTATTTCCTCCGTCCCATAATATAAGAGCATTTTTACAAATGCTCTTATATTATGGGACGGAGGGAGTATCTTGCATGCGCTTCATATGTTATAAATATATCTGCAATGTTTTCAATAATTTAGAGGTGTGTTCTACCTTTTTTTTATTTTGGATAGTAAAGTACATTTTTGTGTTTGTATTCGCAACCTTTCGAGCATGATTTAGTTATATATGTTCTTAAGTACGATAATACGGTATGTTTTTTGAAGTACTCTCTCCTTATACAAAGCCACGTACTGTTGTCTCAAGTCAAATTGATTTATTATTGACTATGTTTATAGAAAATTATTAATGCAATACTAAATAAATATCACTAGACTATCATGACATATATTTTCATAATGTACATTTATTAGGTTTTGTAGTATATGTTGCTATTTTTTGTATTTTTTTGGAAAAAAATATTATGAAAAGATTAAGTGCCTCATATACATCGACATAAGGATCACAATTGTTTCTGTGCCTAAGTTTTTTGCCACCGCAATGATTAGTGGGTGCATGCATGGTGAGAAATCCTATAGATTAACATGTCTATTTATTGTGAGGTTATCCATGAGTTCTTTTTGTTAATGCATTTTCTTAATTTTATCGTCACACTGAACCGATACAACCGCACACACGATAGTTTAACCTCGTTTCTGCATACAATCAAATACGCCCAGAACACCACACCACAATGAAAGATAGTCTGAAACAACAGAGAACAGGTGGAGAAGCACTGTTGAGAACCTAGTCTATCATCCATGCTAGAAAAAAATACCTCCTTGGCAACCCGCCCAAGGTATTCATATACCATGTCACCAATCTCGATGCTCTGGTTGAAGGAAAGACCTGGAGTAGAGCCACTGTGCGCAGTTGAGTGGCACTTGCATAAGAGAGAGAAATATATTTGGACCTATGAATCTTCTAAATTTACTTGAGTTGATTTTTATAACAACCCATGCAGAGTTAATAAACATATCCGAAGCCCCAGCTATTAGACGATATCTCAAATGAGCAAAGAGCACATGGGGAATTCATTATCTCATAAATAAACTAAAGGATAAGTGAAACATTGCGAGTTTTTGTCACACATATAAGGTTTAAAAATTGTATAATGAAGATTTTTCTTTTCCTAATTCTAGCTCATCCAAGTATGTAATAAACCCTAGTCACCTAAAACTGCACATAGTAGAGCCTAACCTTGTACTCTAAAAGTGTGCAGTTTCAGCAACAACAACAAAAAAAAACAAATTCTACATACAATGTAGGAGTGGTGATAAGAAGAGTTAAATATTGGTTTGCAAGCTTAAAAGAGGAATGATAATTTATAAAAGTGCAGAAGTTAAAATAGAAAATCACCAGATATAATAGCAATAGCACAAAATTTTGTGCTTTGCTGGGAAAATGGATATCCACATTTGTACACCTATGCACAAAAAAGAGCAAAGAACTAAGTACTACTCCGTTCCAAAATAAATGTCTTAATTTTAGTGTAATTTTGTACTAAAATAGTACAAAGTTGAGACATGTGTCTCTAAGTGTTTTATTATTATACTAATTTTAGTACAAAGTTATATTAGTTGTTCTATGTATTTTGAAAGAACAATAGTAAGTCTCTACAAAAGAAAATTAACAATAAGCGGTTTGGGATGTTTGCAGGGCAAAGTCACTGGGAATGGGCGTGGAGTGGCTCGAGGACGGTGGCGTGAAGACGATCCTGGGTCCCCGCACGCTGACCCACGTCTTCCCAGGGCACGAAGGTCGGAGGATGTGGTTCAACACGTTGGTCGGGATGCACGGCAAGGAGCTGAGCTCGGCCACGGCGGCTGACGGGGCCGAGATCCCGGCGAGCTTCGTGCAGCGGTGCGAGGAGATCATCGAGGAGGAGAGCATCCAGTTCCGTTGGCGCAAGGGCGACATCCTCATCCTCGACAACCTCGCCACGCTACACGGCCGGCGGCCGTCGCTGCCGCCTAGGCGGGTTCTCGTCGCAACTTGCAAGTGACGCGCTGATAAGTTCTTTTTATTTATTGATCAGAACTCCCACATATGCCATGTGGCGCATCCAAGAGTTTATCAGCGTATGACATCCCAATCGGTACAACACAATTTAACTGGGTCGCCTCATCCCATTCGTTGTCATTGACCGCAGGTACCTTGATCCGTGCTATCCGCGGTCGTGAACCGGATCAAGGAAATCAAATGTTCATTACACGATGAATATTTGTTAATACATTATGAAGTTTTTTAATACATGACATTTTTTAAACACACAAGAATATTTTTTAATACGCGATGAACAAAAAAAGGAGAGAAAACGAAAAGAAGCAAAAATTGAAAAAAGTAAAAATAGGAAAGGAAAACAATAAATTGAAAAAAGAAACCAAAAAGAAACGGGACAGAAAAACTACTCCACAAAACACTAGAAAAAAGAGACACAAAATCAGGAGAGAACCAGTAGGCATGTTGTAAAACCGGAAGAAAAATTTTCATGGATGTTCTTACTGGTCCATGGCCCCTTCACAAACACTATAGGCGAGCGCTAAGGGCATGTATATAGATTGATAAGAACAGAGTTATCTGAATTTAGAGATGACAAAAAACTACGATGTACCATTGGTTATCTCTCTAGTAACTAGATATTCCTAAAAATATGGTGAGAGATTTATTGCTAAGAGATCATCTATTATTTAAGAGAAGACAGGGTCTTTTTTTTGTGGTTTCTCTTTCATCCATCTCAGCATTTATGCTACGTGGCACTTCTAATATAACACCATTGTACATGCCCTAAGGAGTGACATGATAAGTAATGTATAGCAACATCTGGAGAACTTATAGACAATCCACAACACATCGGATATTTTTTCAAGGAACATGCTCAACTTTATTATTAAAAAGATGCAAGTTTGCAGTAATTTACAGGATGATGGAGCTGAAGCAGTCACACGTGGCGCCCCTGGTAATGACAAAGCATGTTTGGCTATAGAATCGGCCTCAAAATTACATTCTCTACTCCAGTGAACAAAGGAGCAAGAAGCAAAACTATTCGAACTCAACATGATATGTCTTTGATGTTCTCATATTTACCACCAGCACCTCTATAAATGTCATCCACTACACTTTTGCAATCCAAAACAATCGTCAAGTTTTGAATGCCCAAATTAACAACTAAAGTGAGCACTATCACGCACCTCACACGCATACTTTGGGCCGGCCCAATGCGGGTTGGCGCCTTTTTTCTCGTTTCCTTTTTATTCCATTTCACACTTTTCCTATTTTCAAATATTTTTACTTTTCCCTTTTTATTTCTTTAACTAAGTTTTCAAAAAAAATGGAAAACAATCTTGACTTTAAAAATTATAGGAATTTTATAAAATGTCATGAAATTTTAAAAATATTTAGGAGTTTATTAAACTTTCGTGAATTTTGAAAAGGTTCAAGAACTTTAAACAGTGTTATGGAATTTATAAGATATTCATGAATAAAAAAAAGGTATTCACATATATTTTTGATTTTTTTAAAAAATTCAACAATTCTAGGAAATGATATTGGATTTTAAAAACATTCACCAATTTCAATTTTTTTGTAAAATTTTAAAAAATATTTCCGGATTTCAAGAAAAAATGTTTTCAAATAAAACATAATGAATTTGGTCTTTTAAAAGGATTTTACGAAAACATTCATGAATTTTGAAAATGTTCCTGGATTTAAAAAAAGTTTCCATATTTCAAACAATCTGCCTGGATTTTTGAAACATATCCGCATTGAAAAAATGTTCACCTATTTGACGAATGTTCCTGGAGTTAAAATAAGATTGGAATTACATAAAATGTTTCCAAATTTAAAAACATGTTCACGACTTTAGAAAGTGGAACAGATAAAAAATTAGTAATAGAAAGGTAAGAATGAATGTGAAGACAGAATATAAAAAAATATGATGAAACAAAAAATAAAAATCGGAAAAAACCAGAAAAATCAAGTCTTGGGGAGCTAGATGGGCCGGCCCAAAGAAGCTACAGGTATCCACGCGATGCGCATTTGATCCTTATTACCCCTCAAAAGAAATTGATCCTTATTTCGCTCTTTAGGCGCGAAATAGGATCCGCCTAGCATTTCCAATTTAAATTGGAGTATTTCTACATGATGAGAGTATATTTTCACCCGAAGATCCATTTCGATCCCCGGTTGACGCGCCATAGTGACAATGGCCTTGCTGGCGGCGGGCCTGTTTTTCGGCTCACAAAGCCCTCATGGGCGATGCTGTTTTTTCGTCTTGAGGACGGCAAGTGCTGAGAATGGTGATTGCAGAAATTTGTTTCTATGGAGTTTACTTGCGAATGTTCCTGGAAATGTATCCTCTCTCCTTTTCCCTCGTGGGTTCCACGGTTTTGTGTGTTCCCACGGTTTCGTGTTACAAGTTAACATCAGTTTAATGGAATGCGGAATTTCTAAAACAAAAAAATGCGTGATCTGTGTGCCGTTAAGATGCACATGTGTGCAATCATTGCTGGCACAAAGAACTGGAACACCGCTGAAGAAAGGTACTGAGGGAGGGGTAGGATGCTTTCGCTGGCTGAATCAAATGGGTGGTAACAGGCGGGCTGCTCCTACTGGTTCTCACCAGAGCCCTTACGTGATGTCTGAGGAAGAATCGCATCTCTTCTACTGCCTCCTCTCAAGGCCCGAATGATTAGCAAACGCGTTTTGCCCTTTATGCTTTGAGTCCGCCAAGTAGCCATCTCTCTCTCCAATCCATGATATAGTAGGTGTAGGTTCGAGCGCTAGGATCTATGCCAAGAGTGCACCTGCCTCCCAGAATGGCTCCAGAGAACACAGAGCAAGCTCCCAGCCTACGGACCAAGCCAACTGAGGGGGTCGACTTCGAGCCGCATCCGGAGCTGCTCATGGCCGCGCGCCGCGGCGACTGGCGGCAGCTCGAGCGTCTCCTTGGCCAAAAAGATGACGCAGCAGCGGCGCCCCCGCCGGCGCCAGTGCGACCGGCACGTCATGATGTGATCGTCCACATCGAGGAAGCCGTTAATGTCGAATCGGCATCCACGGTGACCTCGGCCGACGCGGTCACCGTGGCGCGGGACTCCGTCCTCCACGTGGTCGCGTCTCGGGGAGACGCTCATGAGTTCCTGAAGAGCGCGACGGTGATCTACGACAGGGCCCGTCACCTGCTCGACGCCCGGAACGGCAACGGCGACACGCCCCTGCACTGCGCCGCCCGGGCAGGGTGGGGCGGGATGGTCGCTCATCTCGTGGGTCTCGCGAGAGGAGCCGAGAATGGCGGTGGCGGCGGCGACGACGAGAAGGTGAAGGCGATGCTGAGGATGCAGAACGAGCAGGGAGAGACGGTGCTACACGAGGCGGTCCGTTTGGGCAGCGGAGACATGGTCGGCCGGCTGATGTCGGAGGACCCCCATCTAGCTCGAGTTCCGCCGGCCGATGGCGCCTCGCCGCTGTACTTGGCTGTCTCGCTGGAACACGACGACATTGCACGGCAGCTCTATCAGAACGACAAAGGGTTGTCATACTCTGGACCAGACGGGCGAAATGCCTTGCATGTAGCCGCTCTCAAGGGCAAAGGTGAGGCCTTTTCCCCCATCTTTCTTTTTTTGCCGGGGGCATTCTCCCCATCTTTTACAATTTTATTCAATGCCACTGGATCACAACACGTTCTTTGTGGTTTTTTAATATAAATGATGTTTTATTAACTCGTAATGTAGCATAAGAGAACACATAGCATGATGAATATACATTCGATCTCTGAATAATTAGAATGCACACAATTCTTCATAAAAAAATGTACACAACGTAAAAATAGATATCGAAGATGGCATCAAAATAGTACGTGCAAGTTTTGAGAGAGAGAGAGAGAGAGAGGGAGAGAGAGAGAGAGACTGTCATTGTGTTGTCTCCGCGGCAAGAAAATTCATTGTGTTGTCTCCGCGGCAAGCAAGTTCATTGTTATGCCTGTTTTAGTGAGTGAAGTTATGGGTTTTAACATTCCCTCGGTGACATCCTTCACTTCCACTCTTTCTTCTATGCTACTCAGGGTCAGTTTTGAAAATTTAAGAGATCCAAACATTATCCATCTGAACATTGACCTTTCATTTCAAGAAACTGAATTCTTCCAAATCTATATTTTGAGTTTGTATCTTATAGTTTGAATTTGTATACTTCTTGAATCTTAAAATTCAAAATAAAATTTGAGAAGTTTAAATTGTAAACATTAATTCTAATAATTTAAATTTTCAACTACATATTCTAAAACTCTAAATCTTATAATTTCTTGAATCTCCAAGTCCTAATGCTAAAAGTCCAACTTTTAAAAATTTAAAGTATCACCATTTTATATCAAAATTATGTAAATAATTGAAGAGTCCACCACACACAATAAAGGGAAAATTTTGTTTTTGCCACTCTAACTTTTGCCCACTTTACTTATGCCACTCTAGAATTTGAAATTTCACATTTGCCACTCTTGGCTTTTGACAATATATCACTTTTACCATTCCGTGGCAAAAGCAAAATTTTCGGAGTGGCAAAAGCGAAATGAAAAATTATCATTTTTGCCACGGAATGGCATTTGTGATGTATTGTCAAAAGCTAAGAGCGGCAAAAGTGAGATGCCAAATTCTAGAGTGGCATAATCAAAGTGAGCAAAAACTAAAGTGGCAAAAACAAAGTTTTCCCCACAATAAACACTGCCGCTACATAATTTGTGTATGAAACCGACAATGAAAGTTTGCAAGCCAAGGTTAAACCAAACTTCGATTGTCACAGACTATTGGGAAATCACCACATGATTGGGCAAAAGCCTGATTTTTTTGTTATTTCTTATCAACTATTGCTCTTCCTTTTTTTTAGAACACTATCACTCTTCTTCGCGTTATAGCAATTAGCAAAGACCATGAGGCGAAGTCAATTGGTGCACATAGCTAAGATAGCTTTGAAATATAAGAAAAGTTGTTTGTGTGCCAACATAGTTTCGGCAAAAGCCAAACATATCAACATATCACACTAGCGATAAGCCCCTCATTACGATTTATGCTATAGTTAGCCATTTCAGCCTTGACAATGGGCGTGGCTATACCTCGCCTACTGCGAGAGGTACTGCTGCGTCACCTGAGGAACGCCCCTAGTGCACCGGCCCAGTAGTAGGTTTGTTCTTTTTCTTCACTTGATTTATTTCTCTCGTTTTTTATTTTACGTTTGTTTATATTTTCAAAATATTCTAATAAAAATATTTCAGAAACAATTACTTAAGTTTTGAACAAAAATATGCAGTGTTACAAAATATTCGTGCAACTTTTTGAAAATGTTGGTAGAATTTAAAAAAAATGTTTGTGACGTTCAAAAAGTGTTCACAAACTACAGAAAAATATTTGTGACATATAAAAAGGTTATAAAATTGAATAAATTCATGTATAATTCAACAAAATATTTCATACCATCCAAAAAATGCAGGTGAATTTCTATTTAAAAATCACGTGTTTCAAAAAATATGTTCCTAACATTTAAAAATATATTTGTACAAAATACAAACAATTTTTACGTAGTATAAAAATAAGTTTCATACCATTCAAAAAATGATGTAATATTTTAAATATATGTTCATGTACTTGTTTAAAATGTTCCTGACTTTTTATGAAAAACTCCCTCCATCTCATAAGATAAGATCATTTTGCAAAGTAGTTTGCAAAACGATCTTGTATTATGGGACGAAGGGAGTATCTTCATACCAATGCAAAAAAAAATGTTTGTGTAGTTTTAGAAAATTATTGCAATTAAAAAATGTTCAAGCTGTATTTGAAAAATGTTCAAACCATGTATTTAAGAAATATGTGCATTGTGTATTTGAAAAATGTTCACTGTGTATAAAAAAAATGATTGACGTATACACTGAAAATGTACATTGTGTATTGAAATAAGTAGGCATGTGTCGAGAAAGAGAAACAAAGAAAAATAAAAATAAAAAACTAGAGAAATCAAAGAAAACCAGTGAAAAAACGTTGACAAACAAAAAAAACAAAGAAAATCCGGTGAAGAAAGGAAGAAAAACAGAAGAATCTAAGAAAACTGAAGACGAAACAAAGAAAAACAAAAGAAATTGAAGAAAAACCAGTCAAAACTGAAGGAAAAACCAACAACGATCGAGCAAAGCGAACACGGTAGAATGGGCTGATCTAGAAACCAACGCCATGAAAATACTTTAGGTGAGATGTAATATATCTCAGTATGGGCAACACATAGCCTAACGACTACAATTCAAACCTTTTTTCAATAGTAGTGGACCGATAACTTTATATCAAGCTGATATAGGTACATGCACCCTAGGACAACACAATGTCAACCAATGTGTAAACATATTGCCTACTCTTAGCATTGCAATTCCATTAAGAGCTAGCAATTGCAGAGACAATAAAAATGCTACTGGAATGGAACAAGGATCTCATCAGACAAGCAGACAGATCCAGTAGAAGCACACCTCTCCACTTTGCGGCATCATGGGGGGAGCATGAGGTGATCAGCTTGCTCTTGGATGCTGACCAATCCGCGGCGTATCAGCCAGACATCGACAGATCGTTTCCCATACACGTGGCGGCGTACGCGAACAAAGTCAAGGCAGTCTCTGTCTTGCTCGACGGCCGCCGGGACTGCGCCGAGCTACGTGACGCCAATGGCAGGACCTTCCTCCATGTGGCCGTCCTTGAGGAGAGCCAGTCTGTGGTGACATACGCCTCCAACCTGCAGAGCAAGAAATTTGCATCGTCGGTGATGAACATGCAGGACAAGGACGGCAACACCGCGCTGCATCTTGCGATCCAGATGGGGAACATGTGGATCTTCAGTCCTCTAATGAAGAACCATGAAGTTAAGCTGAATCTGAGAAACAACAAGGGACAAACGCCACTTGATCTCTCGTGGATCACGACACCTGCAGGGGTTCATTACGGATTGGTAAGCAATTGTTTGTTGGTCGGTTCATGCATATAGCTCCACTGACTTGCACTAAGAGAATGATTTATTTTGTGTTCTTCCAATGTATTTTTTGCAGAACCCAAGAATTATGATACATAGGTTGCTTCAAGATGCTGGCGCAAAGAATGGCACATTTAGATGTGATCACTTCCACAAAGAACATATTGTTTTGCTAGACCCGAAGGAAGAAGCGCAGAAGATAACCGACTCCACACAGACCATAGGCATCGGCTCTGTGCTGATCGCGACGGTGGCCTTCACCGCAGCCTTCGCCCTACCCGGTGGCTACCGAGCGGATGACCATCCGAATGGCGGCACACCGACGCTGGCCAGGCACTATGCGTTCGACGTGTTCATCATCGCCAACACGCTAGCCTTCATCTGCGCGTGCCTATCCATCACCAGCCTCATGTACGCGGGGGTCACCACCGTGGACATCCGCACCCGCATGATCTCCTTCGTTATCTCGGTCACGTTCATGGCCGGCTCGGCTAGGAGCCTCGGCGCTGCCTTTGTGTTCGGGCTGTATGTGGTGCTGGCCACGGTCGCGCGCACAACGGCCATCGCTTCATGCGCGATCACAGCTCTCGCATTGGTCGACGCCGTGTGGGCCTTCTCGATGGTGGCCAATGGGGAGCTGATGCTGCTAAAGAGGCTTGGAGTTCGGGCATGGTGGAGGCTTCCATGGGCGATTCTACTGACCTTTCTGTCGCAGTTTTGGCCTTACATTGTGATCGCCGGCGTGCTAATATTTTACAAGGTTGATAGAGTTCATTGACTTGTAATGACATTGTGGGACTGCTCGTAACGC
Source organism: Triticum aestivum (assembly GCF_018294505.1). Lineage (NCBI taxonomy): Eukaryota > Viridiplantae > Streptophyta > Magnoliopsida > Poales > Poaceae > Triticum > Triticum aestivum. The sequence goes on along the minus strand of NC_057806.1, from coordinate 385,573,400 downwards.
ATTTAAATTGCTCAAGTACTTTGTTTTGTGTGACGAAGAGGAGGGAGAAGGAGATTAACATGTGAATTCAAATCTTGGTGATTGCGCTATGTGAAATATGAAAGAGAAAAATATTCTTTATTCCAAATTTGTGATTCTTCATATAAGTGGACGTCTCTAGCCGAATCCCTAAAATTTGCTGGTCGATCAGATGTGAAACATCTGCCGCATCGTCCGCACGCCATGCCCCCTGATTGAACCATTTGCAACATTGCCCCTATTGCAAGACGCGTGAGCACAACACGAACCACAACCGCCGCTAACCTTTCTGAAGGCACCGTTGCATTACCGCATCCCTCCCATGTGGATTTCTGTAGCTCATGGGGAAACCCTTGATCTTGTGTGATCGGAAGATGGCAGCGCCTTGGTGTCGTATTCCCCCCGGGGACTTCGTCTTAGGAGCTGGGCACCGGGGAGCGGGACCAGTGGAAGGCGGCGATGTTGGCGTCGGGACTTCTGTGGCAATGATGATGGGGGAGCAATGTCGGAGACGCAACTATGGTATAGGTAGTCGCTCTTCTCCGGCATGTCTGCGGGATTGCCTCAGATGGTTTGTTGTTGTGAAGTCAAAGCTGCAGTGACGGGGTCCCGATGGCGTGCGATGACGAGCAGCAGGTGGTTCGTTTGATGATCTCCTGTGGCACTAGTTGTGCCTTGTTCCCCTTCGTAGTTCTCTATCAGAGTCGGAGCTGCACCATCTAGTCGCAGGTGGCTGAGTTCTGGCGCGGATTTTCATACATTTTCACGCGGGGTCTACAGTATGGGTTGAGTCATATGGTGAATCCTGGGTCATTTTCTCAGGGATTAGGGATGGCAATGACGCCTGTAGGGGAGAAATGATGACGATGGCGCCTGCATGGTGTCTCGGTGAGACCCTCTTCGGAGTGATGTGTGTGGACTATATTATGTGTACCACTCAGTGATTGTGATGGTATTTCGTCCGGTTTTTCATAATTAACCGGGCAACCTGGTTTTCACTTATTTTGTAATTAACCGAGCAATTCTTTTCTTCTTAATGAATGTAGGAATCCTGCCATTTTGGAAGAAAAAAAACAAGACTTAGATGCTTTGGAGGCTTTGACAACAACCTTTCACATTTCATGATGTCACCAGCTCCATGTCGTCGACAACTTGTTGTAGAATAAGAGTAGTTTTTGTTTGCAGGGTTAGAATAAGAGTACTTAGGTTCACCAGATCAACACCGAGAGAGATGTACCATAGAAAACGCAATTTACATTTTATACCTACTAGAAACATATATAAGACCTCTAGTGTCGAGTATAGCAGCCCATGTGCTGCCCTACATGCCATCTCGATAGCAGGTCTGTATAACGTTAAGTTAGTGAAGAAGTCAACGACTTTATGCATTAACTGGTTTAATTTACTCCTCAACTATGTTTGAAAAGAGGCCCCTAGCAGCTTGAGTTTTGGGGTACATAGTTACACAGTGCATCCGGTTCAAAAACTTTATAATAATCGTGAACAACTTTTATAATAGGATGAGGCAAGAAGATTGATACACCGGTGCATCCGCTGCAAGGATGTGCAAGGCTGTACTCGGTCAACGTCCATCCCTGCAACCTACTACTCTGGCATGTTTGATAAAATTATGTGTTAGTTGAGTATTTGTTTTAGGAATTTTAGTTGAGGATATTAATATGTTTGGATTTCAATTTCATGTGACTTTGATGTGGGCGTGTCCTCTGTACAACACCGTTTTCTTTGGCAAATGGTAGCGGAAACACAAAGTGACATCGGCTAGGTGGTGCTTTTTGAGTTTCGGGTCTCAAGCTCGAAGGTGAAAATTCTTAAGTTTGACCTTCGTTGGCTGCATCTTGCAATGGCTGTGTGTACGTGCCGTGTCCTTGATGAAGGCATTGCTTTGGAGCTTGCTCAGACATGCTCTCTGAGGCGAAAACTTAAGATCCAACCATCAATGGTTTGATTCGACAATGACGGCGCTTGCACGTGGTTTTCTTTGTAGAGGCGTTGCTTTTGAAGAAAGTTTCTTGTTATGTTGTCAAGGAAGATGGATGATGGTGTTGTTTCTTTGTGCGCTTGGTTGGTCGTGTCACCTTTTCTTTTTACATTATTCTTACTTTTATCTTTTTAGCTGTGTACATCTTCTGTATCTTGACTCGCTCTTGATATTATATTATTGCAATCAATAATATTATGTTACTGTGAAGGCCGGATGTAATTAGTATAAACTTAATATTAATATTTTATGCTTTGTCAAAAAATATGATTGATTGATAACTTGCAGCACTTCAAACTTGGAAGTCAAATGTTCATTGTCGCTTACATGTCACAATCATTTGACGGGTTGTTTTGACTATACCATGGATATTTTATGAAGGTGACCTAAAATGTGAAGCGGACTGAGCAAGAGGTTTAGCAAATTCAATGCGATAAGAAAAGGACGTAAGGTGTGCGCCAATGTTTCATATATAGATATAAAAGAAAAATGTGTTTCGGTTCATGTGGAAATGTCTAACCTCTTGATGAGCAAGTGACAGATATGTCCTATGCTATGCAAACTAAATGCATATTAAAATTCAGTTTTGCTAAAGCACATCTAGATGTGCTCTAAATATTGCACATCTAAATCATATATATATATATATATATATATATATATATATATATATATAAATATATATATATATATATATCATTGATTTTACGCTAAAATTCATGCAAGCATTTTTAATCTTTTTTTATTTTTAGTTTGATTGAGTCATTTAGATATGCAATAATTAGGGCACATCTAAGGCACATCTAGATGTGCCGTAAACATACCTTATTAAATTATGCATGACTTATTGGTTCCTTCAAAATCCTTCAAAATAATTGTATGCCCTATTATTATTGGCGACACAGGTCCACACATCCCCGCCGGAGACACAGCTCCATATTCCCCCGCCAGTGATAAGCACAACAATAGAAGGGGGAAAGAGTGGGGAGAATATTATTCCTACACTGGAACAACACCACCGCTTTGCCGGCCCAAACCAAACTTGAAAACTCCCTAAAGAATACCTAAAAAATGTCACCCATGACGTTGTACGACTAGTCCGGGCCTAATGTCGAGCTGGATGCGAACATAACCATGCATTGACTCCCTCAGACTGGGTCCCCATTGAAGATCGTTGCGCTGGATCGCAAACGCCACTGTGGAGCACTGCCCGAGGAAGACTGCAACTCGAACACACATCTCCTTCACCATCCCGCAGCAGCCCTCCAACTCCTCCACAAGCAGGTTGCCCCCATCAGGACCTCCCCGATGACGCCGGCGCCACACGGGCTTTACCCAGCGACCCGCCCCGACAGCAACGACGAAGGGAGTAGATGGGGCCATGGCTAGGGTTTTGGTCGTCTGCCTGGTCCTCTATCTCCACGAAAAGGTGAGCGTCAGTTAGCACTGCTGCTGTATATTACGTACTTCCTCCAAGCTTTTTTGGACGGAGGGAATACTAGTTTGTACTCCCTCCGTTTTTATTTAGTCCGCATATTAGCTTTGGTCAAAGTCAAGCTTTGTAAGTTTTGACTAAGTTTATAAACAAAAATATTAATATATACAAAAAAAAATCAATTTCACTAGATTCATTATTGAATGTACTTTCACATCATATAGATTTGCTATGGTAAATGTTTATATATTTTTCTATAAAGTTGGTCAAACTTTGCAAAGTTTGACTTCGGTCAAACCTAATATGCAGACTAAATAAAAACAGAGGGAGTACTATTTTGGGTGATCACTGGACTACTGCACTATTTCCATAATACAGCTCTCTACATGCTTAGATTAATTGGTATCTTCAAGATGACAAAAGATGTTCCATGTGTCCCCCCAAATCCCATTTAATTTCCATGACTTTCCTTGGAAGCTGATGCGATAGCTTTGTGTTTCCAACGTCCGAATATATTCTACCCATAATATACAAACGACTAGTCTCTCATTTTTATTTATGGAGTGGCCATCAGTGAGATGCAGCCATTCTAAACAAACTGAGAACAGAAGATTGATGCCTTACATCATATCTTTACTCTCACTTCTTTGGTATACTTGGTTTATGGATATCTAACCCAGCTCCATGATTGAGCAGTCGTTGACCAAAGTTTATATTTGCTATCCCCTATAAATTGTGCTTTCTGCTAACCATCAATCACACACGCAGAAAAACTCTCTGACTAGAGCGCGTTGCATCCGCATCCTCTACTGCGATGGCTTTTGCTTCTTCCTCTACGGAATCCCATGTCCTCCCTCACATAGCAATCTTCCCCTTCATGGCCAGGGGCCACACCATCCCGCTCATCCAGCTTGTCCACCACCTCCGTCGTCGCCGCCTCGCCACCGTCACCTTCTTCACAACCCATGGCAACGCGGCCTTCGTCCGCGAGGGACTGTCCGGGGCCGACGAGACGGCCATCGTCGAGCTCGCGTTCCCCGCCGACGTTTCGGGCATCCCACCGGGCGTGGAGAGCGCCGAGGCGGTCACGTCCATGGCCTCCTTTGTCGCCTTCGCACACGGCGTGTCGCTGCTCCAGCCACAGCTCGAGGCGTCGCTCTCCGCCATGGAACCTCCGGCCAGCCTCCTCATCGCCGACGCGTTCCTGTACTGGACGAACGCGTCGGCGGCCACGCTCGGCGTCCCGAAGGTGTCGTTCTTCGGCATCTCTGCGTTCGCACAGGTCATGCGGGAGCTACGCATCAGCCACGATCCGTTCCCGGCGCTGCAGCACGCCGACGTCGACGGCGACGGCAATCCGGCGACGTTCGCGGTGCCTGAGTTCCCGCACATCAAGCTCACGTTGGAGGACTTGATGGCGCCCTTCGGCGACCCGTCGTCGGTCGCGCCGATGATGGAGCTGGACGGCAAGCTGGGGAAGGCCATAGAGGAGAGCCATGGCCTGATCGTCAACACCTTCCAAGGCCTAGAGAAACCGTACATGGAGTTCTGGAACAAGCACTACAGGCCCACGGCCTGGGCCATCGGCCGCTCTGCCTCTCCCAGCCCCCGTCTTCTTTATCGGGCGACGCCGGCCGGCCATCATGGATGGAGTGGCTGGACGAGAAGGCAGCCGCCGGCCGGGCCGTGCTGTACGTGGCGCTCGGGACGCTGGCCGCGATCCCGGAGGTGCAGCTGAAGGAAGTTGCAGACGGGCTGGAGCGGGCCGAGGTAGATTTCATATGGGCCGTGAGGCCCGAGAATATCGATCTTGGTGCAGGGTTCGAGGAGCGTACCAAGGGCAGAGGCTTGGTGGTGAGAGAGTAGGTGGATCAATTGGGGATTTTGCAGCACCAGAGCATGAGAGGGTTTCTGAGTCACTGCGGGTGGAACTCGGTGCTGGAGAGCGTCACAGCTGCTGTGCCGCTGGCAGTTTGGCCTATGCATGCTGATCAACCTTTGAACGCAACATTTGTAGTTGATGAGCTCAAGATAGCGGTTAGGGTCCACACGAGTGATAGAACGATGCGGGGTTTGGCCACGAGCGAGGAAATATCAGAGGTGGTCAGGAAGCTTATGCTCGGGCAGGCCGGAATTGAAGCGGCAAAGAATGTTGCCGGGCTATCGGCGCTAGCTATGGAGTCCGTGTTGGAGGGAGGGTCCTCTTGGAAATCAGTGGAGGAGATGATCGGTGAGTTGTGTGCACCCAACATGCATGCAAATGTTGAGCCAAGCAAGGAGGAGTCTTGAGATGTTTAATTGTCATCGTTTTTTCTTTCCAACAAATAATGTGGTGTTGTGCTCTGTAGCTCTACCAAACATTTATGTTGGTCACTGGCATTTGCTTCTCATGTCTTGGATGAAAATATTTATATTTCAGGATAGTCCCCAAAACAGAATTAAATGGTCCCAAATATTTATATGAAATTGAAAGTTTCCCAAGACCAAACTGGGTAGAGAAATAACCAATCTTAGGGCCAGTTCTTTTGACGGTTTAAAAAATAAGCCGCCTCCTCCCCAACATTTTTCATAAGCTGTCTCCCTCATTCATTGGGGCTTCTGAACTAGTTATGGGATAACTAATACGGAAGAAAGAATTGCACTCCGGATAGCAAGATGATGAAAGCTTGAGTTTCTTAGAAAAGAATCTCGATGAACACTTTGAGAATGAATTAATTCCTTGATGAAACACCATGTCGAACCTTCATGAAGAACTCCGGTAAACGAAAATGAAGAGAAGTTGGAAACACAAGGTGAAAACTTGCAATGATTAGATGGCTCTTCACGTTGAAACAAATTGAGATAGCTTGGAACTCTGGAAAAGAAAAGATGAAACAATTGAAACCGAGAATTTGGTGAGCCTCCGGAATAAGGAATTGAATTTAGTCGATGAAACAAGAATAATAATTACATTATGCGTATCCTTCAACAATTTAATTGCTGACAAACAACGGATTTGGCATACTACTTATTCCCGTAGCAAGGATTAAGAGAGATATAGCATAAACTTGGGAAGGTCTTCAAGAAATCACCGGTCGGGATTGAAAAGAACGAATGAATTGATACGGAAGAGAGATCTTGAACGAACCACCGTAAGAATTAAAAATGAACAAAGAAAAGATAAGGAAGACACCGGGAAGAATTTAGCAAATGAACGAAGATGCTTGAGAGAATTTAGTTACATGAGAACGAAGAGATCAAGAACTGATTAGAGGATAATTGATCGGTGCACCGGTAAGATTAGGAGAATGATAACTGAAAGCTGGGAAAAAAATAATTATGAGATGATGGGCTCCGGAGAATCAAACTGAAAATACTCTGAATTACTCCGGATGGTTGAAAAGAATATCTCACAATCGCAAATAATTATGAGAGGATGGCAACAAGCTAGAATCACGAATCTTGAAGAGAATGGAGCAAGATTGAGAGAAAAATCTTCTTCGGTCTTCCAATCTGAGAATGACGATGAGAAACACCACCATGAATTATTGAGGTACTCCGGAATTAGAATTGGAAAGGTTGAACCAACGATGAAAAGAATTTTGAAAGATCTTGGAGAAAGACATTTGACTGATGAAAAATTCATTCTTACATCAAACTTGGAAAAAGAATTTGAGAGTAACACCGGGAAAAGAGAAGAGTCTGGTAAGATCCTGGGAAAAGACCCGTGGGTTAGGGCCCACTCAAAAGATACACCGTTGAACAATTTAAAAGAGAGAAAACCTCGGTTGAATTAAAAGACTTGAATGAGATAAACATTCTCAAAATAGGATTAACGGATCTTGAATGACAAGACGATCCTTCTGAGATATCTTCAGCACTCCGGAACAATTGAACAACAAGAGGTGAATGATTAAGGATTGCACCGGCATGAGAAAACATTGAAATGAGGAAAAGATATGATCAACAAAGCTTGACTTGAAACCACCGGAGAAGAAAAAGAACGAAGAACGATGAACTTGAAGCTCCCTTAGCATCTTCGTGAGAATCACCGGATAAGAACATTGACGGAAAAGAATGGAAAGACTTCACATCAATAAGATGGATACTTGATTAAGAAATCTGAATCCTTGAAGGAAAATGGTGGGTGGGCGGGAAAAACAAAGGCAACTTGGAGATGGATGAAACAAATAGCGTTGAGAAGAACTGATACTTGATCTTGCGGATGTTGAAATGATCGGATCCACTTGAAGAGAAACACGCCGGTTGAAAAGAAATTCAAATGACAAACTCGATGATCGAGAAGGATTAGTATTCACATCGGAGTATGAGAACACCATTTGGGGAAGGTATGGAATCAACACTTGACATTGAAGCAACTTGAATACCACAACTCAAAACAAAACAAAGGATTGGCTTGCGGAATAAGCCGAAACAAACATATGATAGAGATTTCGTCCGAAGTTTTCGTGGTGGGGCCTACACGGGCTCGATCGTACAACACCATCATGTACAAGGCAGTGCACATGACATACGAAGCGTCCCCGAGTCGGCATAGCCAAGGACTCTTTAAGACACAACGAGACCACTGTAAAACCAACCGTGAATAGGCGGACTACTAGACGTCGAACCCCAATTTCATATCATACATCTGTCGGAAAGATATCCTAAGAGCTACTTGAATTCCCACTTATAAACTCCCGAAACTTTCCGGTTATGCAATCAGGTGTTGGGGATACAGGGGAAGCATAATATCTCACCCGAAACTAACAAATCCTACATCCAGCTGTATCCATCCTTCAACACATAACCAAGAAACCTTCGGAAATCATCTACCTCAACCTTCGAAAAGCATCCGTTATACAAGTTATGGCAATACTCCCGAACTCCCGCCCCAGTACTGGGTGGCGTCGAGGTTATCTCACCAACGAACTGCATAAAAGAGATTTTTGATGTCGGCGTACTAAACTCAGGTATTCCAGAACTACAACGATAAAATTATGACGACAACACCTCGGAGCTCAACTCCCCGGGACACTTCCACAAAACCCCTGACAGGAGGCACCAAGACAATGTTCTCATCACAAAACCATCGGAACGATTCCAAGATACCCGCGTGAACCTAAATTTTTAGTGAAATTTGAGAAGAGAAGAGTCAAAACTCTATGTCAGGATGCCTTACCAGAGCGATGAGGAGACTGGGGAGTAAAAAGAATTCCTAAACTCTCCGATATATAATTCCTAAATGACTCAAAACATTTTTCTAGACACAACTCGGCCGCTAAAAACGATCAAGCAATGGGGCTCCTAAGGTCGGGGAAGGCTCTGATACCAACTTGTAACGCCCTCGATGCGGCTATATCTCCCACGTGTCGAAGCACGACTTAGAGGCATAACCGCATTAAAAGCAATGTCGCAAGTGAGGTAATCTTCACACAACCCATGTAATAAAATAGGGGAAGAAGTTACATAGTTGGCTTACAATCGCCACTTCACACAATTACATGAATAAAGCATTACATCATCCAAATACAATCAAGGTCCGACTACGAAACCAAAATAAAAGAAGAACCCCAAATGCGACAAGGTCCCCGAACGACCCCAACTGGGCTCCACTACCGATCAACTAGAACGAAACACCACAAAGGACAAGATCTTCATCGAGCTCCTCCTGAGCTTGGTTGCGTCAACTGCACGGTCTCATCGGCACCTGCAAGCTGGTTTTTGGAAGTATCTGTGAGCCACGGGGACTCAGCAATCTCGCACTCTCGCGATCAAGACTATTTAAGCTTATGGGTAAGGTAAAGGTATGAGGTGGAGCTGCAGCAAGCGACTAGCATATATGGTGGCTAACCTGTTCGCAAAAGAGAGCGAGAAGAGAAGGCAAAGCACGGTCGATAAAAATATGATCAAGAAGTGATCCTAGAACAACCTACGTCAAGCATAACTCCAACACCGTGTTCACTTCTCGGACTCCGCCGGAAAGAGACCATCACGGTTACACACGCGGTTGACTCATTTTAATTAAGTTAAGGTTCAAGTTATCTACAACCGGACGTTAACAAATTCCCATCTGCCCATAACCGCGGGCACGGCTTTCGAAAGTTCAAATCCCTGCAGGGGTGTCCCAACTTAGCCCATCACAAGCTCTCACGGTCAACGAAGGAATAGACCTCCTCCCGAGACATTCCGATCAGACTCGGTATCCCGGTACTCCAAGACATCCTCGACAATGGTAAAACAAGTCCAGCAAGACCACCCGATGCGCCGACATCCCGATAGGAGCTGCACATATCTCGTTCTCAGGGCAACACCGGATAAGCAATTCCGTACAACTAAAACCAGCCCTCGAGTTTCCCCGAGGTGGCGCTGCAAGGGGCTCTAGTTTGGACCAACACTTAGACAAGCACTGGCCCGGGGGGAGGGTTAAAATAAAGATGACCCTTGGGCTGGCTTAACCCAAGGGAAAAAAGGCTAGGTGGCAAATGGTAAAACCAATGTTGGGCCTTGCTGGAGGAGTTTTATTCAAAGCGAACTGTCAAGGGGTTCCCATTATAACCCAACCGCGTAAGGAACGCAAAATCCGGGAACATAACACCGATATGACGGAAACTAGGGCGGCAAGAGTGGAACAAAACACCAGGCATAAGGCCGAGCCTTCCACCCTTTACCAAGTATATAGATGCATTAATTAAATAAGAGATATTGTGATATCCCAACAAGTAAACATGTTCCAACAAGGAACAACATCTCCATGTTCCAACAAGGAACAAGCTTCAATCTTCACCTGCAACTAACAACGCTATAAGAGGGGCTGAGCAAAGCGGTAACATAGCCAAACAACGGTTTGCTAGGACAAGGTGGGTTAGAGGCTTGGTTCAACAATATGGGAGGCATGATAAGCAAGTGGTAGGTATCGCAGCATAGGCATAGCAAAAGAGCGAGCAACTAGCAAGCAAAGATAGAAGTGATTTCGAGGGTATGGTCATCTTGCCTGAGATCCCGCAAGGAAGAAGAACGAGTCCCTGAAGAAGACAAACGGACGTAGTCGAACGGTTCCTCACAAACGCGACGTTATCGGAACTAGCCCGAAGAAGCAACACCGGAAAGGAGCAAACAACATAGTAAACAACCACCACATAAGCATGACACGATGCGCAAACAAGTATGATGCATGTCCGGTTTAATGAGGCATGGCATGGCAAAGTGCACAAACAGCCCTACAAATTAAGTGGAGCTCAATATGCAACTCCGTTGCACATTGACGAAACACCACATTCAAGTTATTTAGTTCGATCTCGTTTATGTACCCCACAATATTAAATGTTGTTAAGCATGTCAAGAGGTGAAACATAAAGGGATTATCTATCTAAACAATTTAAATGGGGCCGGATATAGCAAACAACAAATCCGGTAAATCCCCATATGCATTAGTAAATTAATGCAAACAACAATTTTAAACATTCAAAAGTTGTTAACATGATGCGGATGACATGTTCAAGTTTTATGCAAGTTTTATTAAAAGTTGACAGGATAAGAGATGAGGCATTTGACATCGTGGCGGAAACAAAATGGGTGCCACGGCGACGATAACGAAAACGGTGCCACTGCAACGTTCCAGTTCCAGTAACTCGATTGAGATACCGATGCAAAGGAGAAGTGTGCAGATGCATGCAAAAGATGGTGGGGCACTCCCGGATACCGGGTGTCCCATGAGTCGACGATGGTGATAAGGCAAAAGAGGGGCAACGTGCACCGACAATTCGGGCACGGAGCAAGCACGAGCATCTCAAACAACATGCATTCATTCTCGGAAGGTCGTCTCGGCGGTTATACCTTCGAAGCGTGCAAACGAGACGGTTTGAGTTCGTCGAGGGATGTAGTCGTTCCGTGATGGTAGAAGAAGTAGTGGTACAATTGGTCCTCGCCGGTAGTGGTACACGTTCGTTTTAAAGAGGTACTTGACGCATCCGAGGTTTCCATAGGCGACGGTAGTGGAACTTGGTGAATCCGAGTTCTTCGAAGGTCGTCATCGAACTTGGTCAAAAAAACAAGGCGTGGGTAGACGTTCACTCGACGGTCCTTGGCAACGGTCACCGTACACGGTTCATAAACGTTCGGGTCTTCCGTAGAGGTGCTCAACGCACTCCGGGTGTGTAGTCGACACGGTTCGTAGATGAACTTGGCGGGTCCTCAACGTCCTGGTACTTGGCGTTCGGAGCGGTGGTCGTTCGTGTGCCGTAAGTCGTGGTACTTGCCGATCTTGGTGAATCCAAGTGTCTCGGTGGCGGCCATGGTACTCCTTGATTTGGAGGGTCTTGACAACGACAAGAGGGGCCAGAGGTTGTGCACGACGACAGCGAGAGCTTCAGTGGCATGCAGCGCACGACGGTGATGCTTGGGTTCCATGGAGGGGCACAAAGGCAAGCAGGCAACGAGGCAGGGGCGATGTGGGAGGAAGCAGGGGTGCAGGACGCGCGTGGAGAGGCTTGAGGTCGATCTCCTGGTTCCGGCGAAATCCGAAAGGAGCGGCAGGGACCTGTTGGCTTGCTCCGGCATGGTGGCCAGGACATGATGGCGGCGTCGAGGTACGGGGCCCCGCTGGAAGGAGTGGAGGGGCTCAGGCATGAGCTCCTGCTCGAGGAAGACGACAGGGAGGCAGCAGAGCAGGGTGAGGTCAGCCTGATTCGGAGCTGAATGGCAGCAGGACGGCGGCGGCTGCAGGCATCCATGGCCTTGACGAGGAAGTAGACGATGCAGCGGGGCGACGAGGATGGACGGCGCCGGCGTAGAAGAGGAAGGAGGGCGGCGCTTGGCGTCCCCGGCGATGCGGCGGCCTCCTGGCGATGCAGCGGACTCCTGGTCGCCGTAGAGGAAGCAGAGGGCGGCGCTCGTCGGAGACGGGGAGGCAGCAGCGAAGCGGCCACACGGGGGTCTGCTGGACGGGCGCGAGGAAGGAGGGGCGCGGGAAGTTTCTTTCCCTGGAGCAAGATGGGGCGCGATCGCCATGGCCCGAGAGAGAGGCTGCAGGGGAGAGGAGAGCAGCGCGTGTGGGGAGGAGATGGGATCGGGATCCCTGGTACGATGCGTGTGTGTGGCGGCACAGGGAGAACGAGGTTGAGGGAGATGGGATCGGGCGATGCTGGTCTCTGGCGGCGCGAGCAGGGAGACGAGAGAGATGGGGATCGGGCCAGGGGGAGGGTTAGGTTAGGAATAGGTGGGCTTTGGCCTTGGGCCGGCCCAGTAGAGAGGGAGGGGCTGCCCTAGAGAGGCCGACGGATGGACCTTAGGCGGGCTTCTTCTAGGAGGCCCAAGTGGCCAGATGCCTGGCTGGGCTCCTCTCTCCTTAATTCTTCCCTTAACAAAAACAGAGAAAAAATAAGAGAAAGGAAAAGAGAGAAAAGAAGGTTAGAGGAAGAATTTGGGCATGGGAATAAATTTCCCGGACTCGCAAAAATGCGCATGTTCCAAGAAAAAATGGAGTGGGCATTTTTTAAAGTTTTAAATTCAAACTCATTTGATTTAAAATCAAATGGTGCGAATAGGAAGTGAGGGTTAGGAAGGTCCAAAAATGTTCGGATTTTTTTGGAGCTCCGGAAAATGACGAAAGAATTTATGGGCAAAGTTTGGAGACCAAGAATTGAGATAATAAAGGCATGGGATATTTGCAAGTGTGTTATGGTTAATTCCAAATAAATGGAATAATTACTATAGCTCTCTAAATATCGAGAGGATATGTTGTAAAGAGAATCACCATGTGAATTCCCTCGGTTTAAATGAATCGAAGATCCATACGGTTTATTTAGTTGAGTTAAGAAAAGAAATGACAAGATGGCATGATGACATGATGCAATGCACATGATGCAAAGATGAATGCAACAGACGAAACAAATCATACAACGAAATCTCGGAAACTCTGGAAGACATCTGAAGCTCCGGTCTTGGGGCGTTACAAGACTCCACCACTACGAGAGGATCTCGTCCCGAGATCTAGGATTGCACCGGAGGGAAAAGAAGAGGAAGAGAAGAGGTAAAACTAAGTTGTTTCTTTGACAAACGAGTGAAACCAAAGAACCTTGCAAAAAAAATTGAGCAAATTGAAAGAAAGAATGCAACGGGGATAAACGAAGTTGAAAGCACTCCGTTAAGAAAGAGGAATAAGAAAGAACCGATTCGGGTAGCACTCCGCTTGAAAAGAGATGAAAGACTTGATAAGATGAAGGAGCTTGAGCAAAGGGCACAACACTCCGATTGAATGTATAAACCCATAAAAGAACACGCTCCTGAAAACACAAGAAGATGGGTTGAAGAGAGCAACATCACAATGCCTCCGGATGAAGGAGTAAAAGGTAGATCGTCGGAACGAAAGAACGGAGAAGAAAATGGCAACTTCTGCCACAAGTGAGCTTGAAAAGGCATCCTTAGGATAAGGGTAGAACGGAGTTGTTGGAACACCAACAACGAAAGGATAATCTTGATAAGGTCTTGTAGTAAACATTATGAGGTGACAACTTGCCACTCACGAAAAAAGATTTGATTGGATTGATATTACAAGGAGACGAGAAACTATATCACCGGGAGGATAAATGAAGAACTTGGGTCATTTATAAGCACCACAATTAGCAATGATCCTTAGGGAAGGCTTTATGTGAAGTATAGCCCAAGATAACTCCAATGACGAGATTGCTGGATTTAAAATATCTCATTCTTGACAACATGTGAATCATGACAACATGAACTCAATTATTAAGAATGACATAATGCCACCTCCAATAATACGGAAGAAAGAATTGCACTCCGGATAGCAAGATGATGAAAGCTTGAGTTTCTTAGAAAAGAATCTCGATGAACACTTCTAGAAGGAATTAATTCCTTGATGAAACACCATGTCGAACCTTCATGAAGAACTCCGGTAAACGAAAATGAAGAGAAGTTGGAAACACAAGGTGAAAACTTGCAATGATTAGATGGCTCTTCACGATGAAACAAATTGAGATAGCTTGGAACTCTGGAAAAGAAAAGATGAAACAATTGAAACCGAGAATTTGGTGAGCCTCCGGAATAAGGAATTGAATTTAGTCGATGAAACAAGAATAAGAAGTACATTATGCGTATGCTTCAACAATTTAATTGCCGACAAGCAACGGATTTGGCATACTACTTATTCCCGTAGCAAGGATTAAGAGAGATATAGCATAAACTTGGGAAGGTCTTCAAGAAATCACCGGTTGGGATTGGAAAGAACGAATGAATTGATACAGAAGAGAGATCTTGAACGAACCACCGTAAGAATTAAAAATGAACAAAGAAAAGATAAGGAAGACACCAGGAAGAATTTAGCAAATGAACGAAGATGCTTGAGAGAATTTAGTTACATGAGAACGAAGAGATCAAGAACTGATTAGAGGATAATTGATCGATGCACCAGTAAGATTTGGAGAACGATAACTGAAAGCTGGGAAAGAATAATTATGAGATGATGGGCTCCGGAGAATCAAACTGAAAATACTCTAAATTACTCCGGATGGTTGAAAAGAATATCTCAAAATCACAAATAATTATGAGAGGATGGCAACAAGCTAGAATCACGAATCTTGAAGAGAATGGAGCAAGATTGAGAGAAAAATCTTCTTCGGTCTTCCAATCTGAGAATGACGATGAGAAACACCACCATGAATTATTGAGGTACTCCGGAATTAAAATTGGAAAGGTTGAACCAACGATGAAAAGAATTTTGAAAGATCTTGGAGAAAGACATTTGACTGATGAAAAATTCATTCTTACATCAAACTTGGAAAAAGAATTTGAGAGTAACGCCGGAAAAAGAGAAGAGTCCGGTAAGATCCTGGGAAAAGACCTGTGGGTTAGGGCCCACTCAAAAGATACATCATTGAACAATTTAAAAGAGAGAAAACCCCGGTTGAATTAAAAGACTTGAATGAGATAAACATTCCCAAAATAGGATTAACGGATCTTGAATGACAAGACGATCCTTCTGAGATATCTTTAGCACTCCGGAACAATTGAACAACGAGAGGTGAATGATTAAGGATTGCACCGGCATGAGAAAACATTGAAACGAGGAAAAGATATGATCAACAAAGCTTGACTTGAAACCACCGGAGAAGAAAAAGAACGAAGAACGATGAACTTGAAGCTCCCTTAGCATCTTCGTGAGAATCACCGGATAAGAACATTGACGGAAAAGAATGGAAAGACTTCACATCAATAAGATGGATACTTGATTAAGAAATCTTAATCCTTGAAGGAAAAGGGTGGGTGGGCGGGAAAAACAAAGGCAACTTGGAGATGGATGAAACAAATAGCGTTGAGAAGAACTAATACTTGATCTTGCGGATATTGAAATGATCGGATCCACTTGAAGAGAAACACGCCGGTTGAAAAGAAATTGAAATGACAAACTCGATGATCGAGAAGGATTAGTATTCACATTGGAGTATGAGAACACCATTTGGGGAAGGTATGGAATCAACACTTGACATTGAAGCAACTTGAATACCACAACTCAAAACAAAACAAAGGAATGGCTTGCGGAATAAGCCGGAACAAACATATGATAGAGATTTCGTCCGAAGTTTTCGTGGTGGGGCCTACACGGGCTCGATCGTACAGCACCATCATGTACAAGGCAGTGCACATGACATACGAAGCGTCCCCGAGTCGGCATAGCCAAGGACTCTTTAAGACACAACGAGACCACTGTAAAACCAACCGTGAATAGGCGGACCACTAGACGTCGAACCCCAATTTCATATCATACATCTGTCGGAAAGATATCCTAAGAGCTACTTGAATTCCCACTTATAAACTCCCGAAACTTTCCGGTTATGCAATCAGGTGTTGGGGATACAGGGGAAGCATAATATCTCACCCAAAACTAACAAATCCTACATCCAGCTGTATCCATCCTTCAACACATAACCAAGAAACCTTCGGAAATCGTCTACCTCAACCTTCGAAAAGCATCCGTTATACGAGTTATGGCAATACTCCCGAACTCCCGCCCCAGTACTGGGTGGCGTCGAGGTTATCTCACCAACGAACTGCATAAAAGAGATTTTCGATGTCGGCGTACTAAACTCAGGTATTCCAGAACTGCAACGATAAAATTGTGACGACAACACCTCGGAGCTCAACTCCCCGGGACACTTCCACAAAACCCCTGACAGGAGGCACCAAGACAATGTTCTCGTCACAAAACCATCGGAACGATTCCAAGATACCCGCGTGATCCTAAAATTTTTTTTAGTGAAATTTGAGAAGAGAAGAGTCAAAACTCTACGTCACGATGCCTTACCAGAGCTATAAGGAGACTGGGGAGTAAAAAGAATTCCTAAACTCTCCGATAAATAATTCCTAAATGACTCAAAACATTTTTCTAGACACAACTCGACCGCTAAAAACGATCAAGCAATGGGGCTCCTAAGGTCGGGGAAGGCTCTGATACCAACTTGTAACGCCCTCGATGCGGCTATATCTCCCACGTGTCGAAGCACGACTTAGAGGCATAACCGCATTGAAAGCAATGTCGCAAGTGAGGTAATCTTCACACAACCCATGTAATAAAATAGAGGAAGAGGTTACATAGTTGGCTTCCAATCGCCACTTCACACAATTACATGAATAAAGCATTACATCATCCAAATACAATCAAGGTCCGACTACGAAACCAAAATAAAAGAAGAACCCCAAATGCGACAAGGTCCCCGATCGACCCAGACTGGGCTCCACTACCGATCAACTAGAACGAAACACCACAAAGGACAAGATCTTCATCGAGCTCCTCCTGAGCTTGGTTGCGTCAACTGCACGGTCTCATCGGCACCTGCAAGCTGGGTTTTGGAAGTATCTGTGAGCCACGGGGACTCAGCAATCTCGCACGCTCGCGATCAAGACTATTTAAGCTTATGGGTAAGGTAAAGGTATGAGGTGGAGTTGCAGCAAGCGACTAGCATATATGGTGGCTAACCTGTTCACAAAAGAGAGCGAGAAGAGAAGGCAAAGCACGGGCGATAAAAGTATGATCAAGAAGTGATCCTAGAACAACCTACGTCAAGCATAACTCCAACACCGTGTTCACTTCCCGGACTCCGCCGGAAAGAGACCATCACGGTTACACACGCGGTTGACTCATTTTAATTAAGTTAAGGTTCAAGTTATCTACAACCGGACGTTAACAAATTCCCATCTGCCCATAACCGCGGGCACGGCTTTCGAAAGTTCAAATCCCTGCAGGGGTGTCCCGACTTAGCCCATCACAAGCTCTCACGGTCAACGAAGGAATAGACCTCCTCCCGAGACATTCCGATCAGACTCGGTATCCCGGTTCTACAAGACATCCTCGACAATGGTAAAACAAGTCCAGCAAGACCACCCGATGCGCCGACATCCTGATGGGAGCTGCACATATCTCGTTCTCAGGGCAACACCGGATAAGCAATCCGTACAACTAAAACCAGCCCTCGAGTTTCCCCGAGGTGGCGCTGCAAGGGGCTCTAGTTTGGACCAACACTTAGACAAGCACTGGCCCGGGGGGGGGGTTAAAATAAAGATGACCCTTGGGCTGGCCTAACCCAAGGGAAAAAAAGGCTAGGTGGCAAATGGTAAAACCAATGTTGGGCCTTGCTGGAGGAGTTTTATTCAAAGCGAACTGTCAAGGGGTTCCCATTATAACCCAACCGCGTAAGGAACGCAAAATCCGGGAACATAACACCGATATGACGGAAACTAGGGCGGCAAGAGTGGAACAAAACACCAGGCATAAGGCCGAGCCTTCCACCCTTTACCAAGTATATAGATGCATTAATTAAATAAGAGATATTGTGATATCCCAACAAGTAAACATGTTCCAACAAGGAACAACATCTCCATGTTCCAACAAGGAACAAGCTTCAATCTTCACCTGCAACTAACAACGCTATAAGAGGGGCTGAGCAAAGCGGTAACATAGCCAAACAACGGTTTGCTAGGACAAGGTGGGTTAGAGGCTTGGTTCAACAATATGGGAGGCATGATAAGCAAGTGGTAGGTATCACAGCATAGGCATAGCAAAAGAGCGAGCAACTAGCAAGCAAAGATAGAAGTGATTTCGAGGGTATGGTCATCTTGCCTGAAATCCCGCAAGGAAGAAGAACAAGTCCCTGAAGAAGACAAACGGACATAGTCGAACGGTTCCTCACAAACGCGACGTTATCGGAACTAGCCCGAAGAAGCAACACCGGAAAGGAGCAAACAACATAGTAAACAACCACCACATAAGCATGACACGATGCGCAAACAAGTATGATGCATGTCCGGTTTAATGAGGCATGGCATGGCAAAGTGCACAAACAGCCCTACAAATTAAGTGGAGCTCAATATGCAACTTCGTTGCACATTGACGAAACACCACATACAAGTTATTTAGTTCGATCTCGTTTATGTACCCCACAATATTAAATGTTGTTAAGCATGTCAAGAGGTGAAACATAAAGGGATTATCTATCTAAACAATTTAAATGGGGCTGGATATAGCAAACAACAAATCCGGTAAATCCCCATATGCATTAGTAAATTAATGCAAACAACAATTTTAAACATTCAAAAGTTGTTAACATGATGCGGATGACATGTTCAAGTTTTATGCAAGTTTTATTAAAAGTTGACAGGATAAGAGATGAGGCATTTGACATCGTGGCGGAAACAAAAGGGGTGCCACGGCGACGATAACGAAAACGGTGCCACTGCAACGTTCCAGTTCCAGTAACTCGATTGAGATACCGATGCAAAGGAGAAGTGTGCGGATGCATGCAAAAGATGGTGGGGCACTCCCGGATACCGGGTGTCCCATGAGTCGATGACGGTGATAAGGCAAAAGAGGGGCAACGTGCACCGACAATTCGGGCACGGAGCAAGCACGGGCATCTCAAACAACATGCATTCATTCTCGGAAGGTCGTCTCGGCGGTTATACCTTCGAAGCATGCAAACGAGATGGTTCGAGTTCGTCGAGGGATGTAGTCGTTCCGCGATGGTAGAAGAAGTAGTGGTACAATTGGTCCTCGTCGGTAGTGGTACATGTTCGTTTTAAAGAGGTACTTGACGCATCCGAGGTTTCTGAAGGCGACGGTAGTGGAACTTGGTGAATCCGAGTTCTTCGAAGGTCGTCATCGAACTTGGTCAAAAAAACACGGCGTGAGTAGATGTTCACTCGACGGTCCTTAGCAACGGTCACCGTACATGGTTCGTAGACGTTCGGGTCTTCCGTAGAGGTACTCAACGCACTCCGGGTGTGTAGTCGACACGGTTCGTAGATGAACTTGGCGGGTCCTCAACGTCCTGGTACTTGGCGTTCGGAGCGGTGGTCGTTCGTGTGCCGTAAGTCGTGGTACTTGCCGATCTTGGTGAATCCAAGTGTCTCGGTGGCGGCCATGGTACTCCTTGATTTGGAGGGTCTTGACAACGACAAGAGGGGCCAGAGGTTGTGCACGACGGCAGCGAGAGCTTCAGTGGCATGCAGCGCACGGCGGCGATGCTTGGGTTCCATGGAGAGGCACAGAGGCAAGTAGGCAACGAGGCAGGGGCGACGTGGGAGGAAGCAGGGGTGCCGGGCATGCGTGGAGAGGCTCAAGGTCGAGCTCCTGGTTCCGGCGAACTCCGAACGGAGCGGCAGGGACCTGTTAGCTTGCTCCGGCGTGGTGGCGAGGATGTGGTGGCGGCGTCGAGGTACGGGGCCCCGCTGGAAGGAGTGGAGGGGCTCAGGCATGAGCTCCTGCTCGAGGAAGACGACGGGGAGGCAGCAGAGCAGGGTGAGGTCAGCCTGATTCGGAGCTGAATGGCAGCAGGACGGCGGCGGCTGCAGGCATCCATGGCCTTGACGAGGAAGCAGACGATGCAGCGGGGCGACGAGGATGGACGGCGCCGGCGTAGAAGAGGAAGGAGGGCAGCGCTTGGCGTCCCCGGCGATGCGGCGGCCTCCTGGCGATGCAGCGGACTCCTGGTCGCCATAGAGGAAGCAGAGGGCGGCGCTCGTCGGAGACGGGGAGGCAGCAGCGAAGCGGCCACACGGGGGTCTGCTGGACGGGCGCGAGGAAGGAGGGGCGCGGGAAGTTTCTTTCCCTGGAGCAAGATGGGGCGCGATCGCCATGGCCCGAGAGAGAGGCTGCAGGGGAGAGGAGAGCAGCGCGTGTGGGGAGGAGATGGGATCGGGATCCCTGGTACGATGCGTGTGTGTGGCGGCACAGGGAGAACGAGGTTGAGGGAGATGGGATCGGGCCAGGGGGAGGGTTAGGTTAGGAATAGGTGGGCTTTGGCCTTGGGCTGGCCCAGTAGAGAGGGAGGGGCTGCCCTAGAGAGGCCGGCGGCTGGACCTTAGGCAGGCTTCTGCTAGGAGGCCCAAGTGGCCAGATGCCTGGCTGGGCTCCTCTCTCCTTAATTCTTCCCTTAACAAAAACAGAGAAAAAATAAGAGAAAGGAAAAGAGAGAAAAGAAGGTTAGAGGAAGAATTTGGGCACGGGAATAAATTTCCCGGACTCGCAAAAATGCGCATGTTCCAAGAAAAAATGGAGTGGGCATTTTTTAAAGTTTTAAATTCAAACTCATTTGATTTAAAATCAAATGGTGTGAATAGGAAGTGAGGGTTAGGAAGGTCCAAAAATGTTCGGATTTTTTTTGGAGCTCCGGAAAATGACGAAAGAATTTATGGGCAAAGTTTGGAGACCAAGAATTGAGATAATAAAGGCATGGGATATTTGCAAGTGTGTTATGGTTAATTCCAAATAAATGGAATAATTACTATAGCTCTCTAAATATGGAGAGGATATGTTGTAAAGAGAATCACCATGTGAATTCCCTCGGTTTAAATGGATCGAAGATCCATACGGTTTATTTAGTTGAGTTAAGAAAAGAAATGACATGATGGCATGATGACATGATGCAATGCACATGATGCAAAGATGAATGCAACAGACGAAACAAATCACAGAATGAAATCTCGGAAACCCTGGAAGACATCTGAAGCTCCGGTCTTGGGGCGTTACAGGCCGTGACTCTCGCGGAAGCAAAACCGTGACTCTCGCGAAAAAAATAGAAAACGCATTTTTTTGTTTCCGAAAGGCACTGCCGTGACTCTCGCTAAAGTACAACCGTGCCTCTCGCGGAAAAAAGCCGTGACTGTCGCGAAAGGGAAAAAATAGAACATGTTTTTTTCGCGCAAAATTTTTTTCTCGAACTTTTTTTGATCGAAAAGCTAAGAAAAACCGGGGGAAAACCAAAACTTTGAAAAAAATCAGAAAAAAACCCGTTTAAAAAGCCAAAAACACGTGCGAAAAAATAAAAAAATCCAGAGAAAGCGTCCAGTGCGCAACACGTGACGAATAGCTGAGAGCGCGCCACGCGCTGATTATTGCAAGGCTTCCGAAGGAGCACTCGTTAACTAGTTGCTCCCGAAAAACCTGGCCCGGAGTTCTGAATTTTTCCAAAACCATACTAGGTAGAGGAAAAATCGAGGCCGGAAAGTTATGGGACGGCCAATTGGAAACCTGCACACGAGCGCTGCATACAATTAATAAACTATCTGGCGCATAAGCGCTAAGGTTTTTTTTTGTGAGGGGTGCATAAGCGCTAAGTAGGATTTGCCAATTTCACTAGCCGAGTTGGCGCGCTAAAGCCAACAAAATGATGCATGCATTTTTCTTTCCAAAAAAAGCATGCTACTATTGTGCTAGACAGCGGAAGCAAAACGACAAGTATACACTTGAAAATGGCAGTGAGCAGCCATCCTTCAGTACCTTGGTACCCTAGGCAACGGCCAACAGTCGAATGCTGAATAGCTACAACAAACAACGGGCCAAACGTGTGACCCCCCTCCTCCTATCCACGCACTAACGCAAGAGATGCTATGTGAAGAGGCAACGCAAACATGCAACACCAAAGAGCTGACACAGGAAAAGAAAGAAGAGGTAATACAACATAAAAAAGGGGGAAGAGTGAGCCTAAAAAGAGTGTTGAATCATAGTCAAAACGAATGGACACGTGCACATAGCTGGTAGCCAACATGTCGCCACATAATGTTTTCTTTTCTTCCAACCGAGCATCCCCTTTCCATTTAATTGCTCAAATGAAAATATCAGGATGGAAAATGGGATATCGCGCTCTGGGCCGAACTTGGCCCATGTTGGTCCCTCTATTCTATTGAGGGACATGAAGCCGGCCCAATGGTTCAATACTGAGCGGCAACATGTACCGACTCATATTTTAATACTAGATTATATAGAACAAGGAGTGTTTCTCAATTAAAAAAACAAGGAGCATTTACATCACAAATCTCTCAAGATGGAACAAAAGTGTCACTGTTACTCAAAACAAAGATGGAACAATGACACTTTTGGGAGTGTGAGGAAGGAGATAAAGATACTCAAGCTTGATCTAGAACACCTAAGAGGTGTCCCGGGAAGAGTAGGGCCACCACATGCGGAGTTGAAAATCAATGAAAAACTTGTCGAACTATACCACAGGGAGGAGCTGATGTGGAGACGGCGGTCTAGGATCAAGTGGTTGGCAGTCGGGGACAAAAACGCAAAAAAAAATGACCTTAGGGAAAGCATCCGGAGAAAGAAGAATATGATAAAGTAGGATTTTCTTCTAGTATTTTTCATACATTTAAAAAAATCTCCGTAAATTTCCAGGTCACTTGGAGCTCAAGAGAATAGCTATCTCTGTTGTAGCTCTTTTAGGTCTCTGTTGTAGCTCTTTTAGGTCCAGAATTTTAGCTGTCGGCAATCTCCCACTTGTGATATAACTTGCAATTTAAGAGAGAAAAGGCATTAGAATTACATCTAAAAGTCAAACAGAACTCTAGAACAATGAAAATAACAGTGGAAAAATATGACGCAGAATGGACTATCAACTCCCCCAAGCTTAGACTCTGCTCGCCCTCAAGAGAATACCAAACTCGACAATCATGACCACATGTTTACACAGAGAGGTGTCGATGAAACAAAATACATACATGGTAGCATCATGATCATTATTATAACATCAACTATCAATCATAAAACTTCTCATGATCAAGTAACCATCCATTCATAAGCCAAAGAATGAACAGTAAAATTTCTTGAAAACTAACAAACTATGTTCTCAGTCATCAAGACAATTGCAATTCATCATATTTCCAGGAAGGGTCTATGTAAGGGCTTTTGGTTTAACAAATTCACATACTCAACTATCATATAATCTTTCATGATTGCTGGCACTCAAATCATATTTTTAGAACAACCCGTTTCAATCATACACAGAAGAAGATGGGGGTTTAGTGTTACACCACCCAACTTATTTATCTCAGGGATAATGTCAACAATAATAACTCACGATTACTTATATTTAACTAGATATATATGCTTGGGTCATTCCCTACCATGTAATGCTTGCCAAGTGGAGAATAATTGAGGTTGGAATAGGAATAAATATTTTTGACTATTGCATGAAAGTAACGAATGAACATTGAAAGATAGGCCCTTCGCAGAGGGAAACAGAGGTTGTCATGCGCTTTTAAGGTGACACGTCCCCTACCGGAACCATGAGGGCATCTTGTGAGAAGCTCTGGTTTGTGAGAATTTTATACCAAAACATGCCCCAAATGGGACAAAAAATTTACCGCAACATGTTGGTGCATCACCCTGGGCGTTCGGGTAATTCAACTTTTTGGGTTCGGTTAGTTCGGTTTACGAGTAATACGGTTAGTTCAAAATGGAAACCGAAATTTTGCCTGCGGAACAAATACCCCTACCCAAATTACCTGAATTCCGGTTCGGGTAATTCAGGTACCCATAACCCAAAATATTCAGACCAATATACTGCATCAAATTCAGATAGTTTGGAAATTCAGAGTACAACACATACATCAAGTCTGCATACACATACATCAAGTCTGCTGTTTGCATACACATGCTACATGAATTCTACAATTATAACAGTACAAGTATCAATTTTATCTATAGCTGATAGACCAACAAGTCAATGACTCAACTTGAACACTTGAGCATCTAAACCGAGGCAAAGTGAAACTTGGGGAGTGACAAAGTGAGGGATTCAACACTGATCACTTGTTGTTGCTGTCGTCGACCATGCTCCATGCGTTGAATTCGGCCCGGCGGGTCGCACGTCTCCTCTGGGTTCCAGCAACAACGGCTCCTTCGACGCGTCGCCATAACAACCGACGTTGCGAGCTGCCCTCGTGCGGTGTGCCTCACGCCATCAAGCTGTGTCTAGCATCACAAGCAGGTGCAAGCACCGCCGACCGCTGCCGCTGCTGCTGGGGACTAGGGTGGGGGCGAGAGGGAGGAGGGTCGAGTGAGGGATTGGACGATTCGTGTGTGTATGCGTTTTGTGTGAGGCTGGCAGGCTTTGTGCGAGTGGGGAGAGGTGAGTAGGGCCTAGGCCGCGCAGGTGCGGCATGGTCATGTGGACATGATACGTCTCCAACGCATTCATATTTTTTTATTCCATGCCATTATATTATCAATCTTGGATGTTTTATATTCATTTCATAGCAACTTTATATCATTTTTTGGGACTAACCTACTGACATAGTGCCTAGTGCAATTGTTGTGTTTTTGCTTGTTTTCTACTTCGCAGAATTTCCATATCAAACGGAGTCCAAATCCAGCGAAACTTTTTGGAGATTTTTTCTGCCTAGAATAGACCCAGGGAGCCCAGGAGGTGTACCATATGAGGCCTTTGGGGCCCACAAGACACTAAGGCACGCCCTGGTGCCTTGTGGGGCCCACGGTGATCTTTTCAACCGCCTCTCAACTCTATAAATAACCAAATATTCCAGAAACTCTAGGGGAGTCTACGAAACACAATTCCAGTCGCCACAAGTTCCAGAACCACGAGATCCAATCTAGAGCCCTATTCCGGCGCCTTGCCGGAGGGGGAAACGATCACGGACGGGTTCATCATCCTCATTGGTGCTCCACCAATGATGCGTGAGTAGTTTACCACAGACCTACGGGTCCGTAGGTGGTAGCTAGATGGCTTCTTCTCTCTTTTTGATCTTCAATACAATGTTCTCCTCGATGTTCTTGGAGATCTATTTGATGTAATGACTTTTTGCGGTGTGTTTGTTGGGATCCGATGAATTGTGAGTTTATGATGAGATCTATCTATGAATATTATTTGTCTTCTCTAAACTCTTATATGCATGATCTTTATAGCCTCGTATTTCTTCTTTGAAACCTTGGTTTGGTTTGACCAACTAGATTGATTTTTCTTGCAATGGGAAGAGGTGCTTTGTGATGGGTTCGATCTTGCGATGCTTATTCTCATTGGCAGAAGGAGACATGACACACATGTATCGTTGCCATTAAGGATAAAAAGATGGGGTCTATTCCAACATGAATAGATCTTATCTACATCATGTCATCGTTCTTATTGCATTACTCCATTTCTCCATGAACTTAACACACTACATGCATGCTGGATAGCGGTCGATGTGTGGAGTAATAGTAGTAGATGTAGGCAGGGGTCGGTCTACTAATCTTGGACGTGATGCCTATATACATGATCATTGCCTTGGATATCGTCATAATTATTTTCTCTTCTATCAATTGCTCAACAGTAATTTGTTTACCCACCGAATATTATTTTCTCGAGGGAAGCCACTAGTGAAATCTACGGCCCCCGGGTCTATTTCCTATCATATTGTTTTCAGATCTATTATTCCAAAGCCCCAAAAATACCTTGTTGTATTTTTTCTTTATTTATTTTATTTTGTGTTTTTTCTAGATCTATTTATCCAACCTCATACAATTTAAGCTATCTCAATACCGAGGAGGGATTGACAACCCCTCTTACGTGTTGGGTTGCAAGTATTTGTTATTTGTGTGCAGGTGTTGTTAACATGATGTTGCTTGGTTCACCTACTAGGTTGATAACCTTGGTTTCATAACTGAGGGAAATATTTACCGTTGTTGTGCTGCATCATCCTCTCCTCTTCGGGGAAATACCAACGCAGGTAAAGCAATCAGGAAGAATTCCTAGTGTCGTTGTCAGGGAGACATCATCAACATCTATCAGGTACCCAACACAAACTCTCATCATTGTGCAATTACTTTATTTGCCATTTGCCTCTCGTTTTCATGTCCCCCACTTCTAAAATGTTTTTTTAATAGAAAAATATTTTCCGTTTGCCTTTTTGCTTGTTTGCTTTCTTTGCTTTTGTTGCCATGAGCCTTCTATTTGCTTTCATATTGGCTTGCTAAAAATCTATTGACATCGATCCTCATCCACTTGCTAATCTTTTCAAAAGATCCAATTATGATGAAACAATTGCTAGTGAGTTAAGTGCACTAGATTATCTTTATGAAGTTTTGCTTGAAATTCGTGAATCTGAAAATTGATGAAGTGTTAAAAGAAGAAATTTATAAGGTGATTCATGATAGCTCCTTTTATGAAAAGCATGATTGCAATCATATTATTATAAATTCTATTAATGTCAATTGTGTTAGTGATATGCAAAACCCTAAGCTTGGGGATGCTTGTTTTGCTATGTCCACTACTTATTGTAATGATCATTATTGGGGTGATTCTTCTTATGATCTTGAAAATTTATTTAAGCCTCATGATGAATATTTTGATAATAATGTTTGCAATAATATTGAAAGTGGGTTTGGAAAAGCGTCAACTTTATGTAAAAATAATCCCACATATTTGGAGAGTGTTCAATCTTATGATTTTTTTTATCAAAGTGGGTTCGGAAAGGTCATGACTTTATTTGATAATAATCGCACAATTTTGGAAGAGTGTCAACTTTGCATGCATGTGGATCAGGAAGAGAATATTTTATGTGATAGTTATATTGTTGAATTTTATTATGATCCTACATGTAATTATTATGAGAGAGGAAAATATGGTTGTAGAAATTTTCATGCTACTAAATTACGTCTCATTATGTTGAGATTGCTATTGTTTCTTTCTTCTTCCTTGCATATGCTAGATATTTCTTGTCTTGATAATTTTGCCTACAAAATGCCTATGCATAGGAAGTATGTTAGACTTAAATGTGTTTGTCGCAAGTTTTATGATGCTCTCTTTGTGCTTCAATCTTGTCTTTCATGTGAGCATCATTAAAATTCCAAGCCTGTCTTAATGCCTATAAAGAAAGAGCTTGTTGGGAGACAACCCAATAGTTATCTTTTTTATTTTTCGATAATTACACAATTATGCTACTGTTATGATTGTGTTTTCATGTTTTAATTAGCGTTTGTGCCAAGTAAAGCCTTTAGGATCATATTGGGTGATAGTTGACCTGATCTTGTTGGAAAACAGAAACTTTTGCGCCAAGTAGCAGAATTGTTAAAAATCACAGAAGCGTGATAAAATTCTGAATTTTTTACACAAGATTGATATACAAATTTCCTACGTTGTACTAATGTTTCAGATTTTTAGAGTTACATAAGTATGGTTAAAGTTCATATTACTACAGATTGTTCTATTTTTGACAGATTCTATTTTCGTTGTATTCTGTGCTTATTTTGATGAATCTATGGATTGTATTGGGGGTATAAGCTATGGTAAAGTTAGAATACAGTAGGTATAATGCAATAATAAAATATGAATGGGCTTGCAATAGTACTTAAACTGGTGATTTTCTTTATTATACTAACGGATCTCACGAAGGTTTTGGTAAGTTTTGTGTGATTGAAGTTTTCAAGTTTTGAGTGAGATCACGATGGATGAAGGAATAAGGAGTGAAAAGAGCCTAAGCTTGGGGATTCCCATGGCACCCCAAGGTAATATTCAAGGAGAACCAAGCAACTAAGCTCGGGGATGCCCCGGAAGACATCCCCTCTTTCTTCTAACAACCATCAGTAATTTTACTTGGAGCTATATTTTTATTCATCACATAACATGAGTTTTGCTTGGAGCATCTTGTATTATATGAGTCTTTGCTTGTTTTGCTTTTTAGTTTGTCACAATCATCCTTGTTGCACACACCTATTTGAGAAAGACATATTGATGCTATGATTTGTTAGAATTTCTCTATGTGCTTCACTTAAATTTTATGAGCTATGGAATTGCTCTAGCGCTTCACTTATATCTTTTTGAGCACGGTGGTGCTTTAATTTTTGAAAGAAATACTCTCATACTTCACTTAGATCAATTTGAGAGTTAGCAAATTTTTGAACAAATTCTCTCATGCTTCACTTATATTATTTTGAGAGATGAAAAATCATTTATATTTATGCTCATGTTCTTCACTTATATTTATTTTAGAGCTAGTTATAAGCAATGGTAATATATGAAATTAGTCCCAAAGTGATAGATATTCAAGAGGGATATAATAAAAACCTTCATGAAGATCATTGGATATTATAAACTTGATTCCTTGCAGTAGTTTTGTGATATGGAGATAGTAATATGTGAGTCATGTTGGTGAGTAATTATGCTTTAGTAAGAATATTGGTGTTAAGGTTTGTGATTCCCTATGCAAGCACGAAAGTCAATAGTTATGCAATGAAGTTACATCCTACTTATGGTGCATAGCTATGCTTAATGCTCGTTTATGATCGTTTTTGTTTCGTGGTTGGTTACTTCTCAATCTATTTGCTAGCCTTTCCTTGTACTAAGTCGGAATACTACTTGTGCATCCAAACTCCTTAAACCAATTCACGCCAATGAGTCCACCATACCTACCTATATGTGGTATTTCCATGATGTTCCAAGTAAATTTGTATGTGTCAACTGTAATTTTCAAAATGAATTTTCCTTTTGTGTGCCTGTACTGCTCATGAAGCGGCAGGGGGTGGCCAATATTTTCCCATGCTAGATGTGTTATTCTCAAGATGAGTGTTTATTCACTTGTCATTGCATGAGAGTGTGGCGGTAATAGGGATGCCCAGTCCCGATTTGAAAAAGAAATTGACTTTATGTTGTTAATGAAGGAAATATGCCCTAGAGGCAATAATAAAGTTATTATTTATTTCCTTATTTCATGATAAATGTTTATTATTCATGCTAGAATTGTATTAACCGGAAACATAATACATGTGTGAATACATAGACAAACAGAGTGTCACTAGTATGCCTCTACTTGACTAGCTCGTTAATCAAAGATGGTTATGTTTCCTAACCATAGACAAAGAGTTGTTATTTGATTAATGGGATCACATCATTAGGAGAATGATGTGATTGACTTGACCCATTCCGTAGCTTAGCACTTGATCGTTTAGTATGTTGCTATTGCTTTCTTCATGACTTATACATGTTCCTATGACTATGAGATTATGCAACTCCCGTTTGCCGGAGGAACACTTTGTGTGCTACCAAATGTCACAACATAACTGGGTGATTACAAAGGAGCTCTACAAGTGTCTCCAAAGGTACATGTTGGGTTGGCGTATTTCGAGATTAGGATTTGTCACTCTGATTGTCGGAGAGGTATCTCTGGGCCTTCTCGGTAATGCACATCACATAAGCCTTGCAAGCATTGCAACCAATGAGTTAGTTGCGAGATGATGTATTACGGAACGAGTAAAGAGACTTGTCGGTAATGAGATTGAACTAGGTATTAAGATACCGATGATCGAATCTCGGGCAAGTAACATACCGGTGACAAAGGGAACAACGTATGTTGTTATGCGGTCTGACCGATAAAGATCTTCGTAGAATATGTAGGAGCCAATATGAGCATCCAGGTTCCGCTATTGGTTATTGACCGGAGACGTGTCTCGGTCATGTCTACATTGTTCTCGAACCCGTAGGGTCCGCACGCTTAAGGTTTCGATGACAATTATATTATGAGTTTATGAGTTTTGATGTACCGAAGGAGTTCGGAGTCCCGAATGAGATCGGGGACATGACGAGGAGTCTCGAAATGGTCGAGACGTAAAGATCGATATATTGGACGACTATATTCGGACATCGGAAAGGTTCCGAGTGGTTCGGGTATTTTTTGAAGTACCGGGGAGTTACGGGAATACGGGGGAACAAGTATATGGGCCTTATTGGGCTTTAGGGTAGAGGGAGAGGCAGGCCGCGCGCCCCCATTGACTAGTCAGAATTGGACTAGGGGGAGGGGCGGCGCCCCCTCCTTCCTTCTCTTCCCTCTTCCCCTTCCTTGTCTCCTACTCCTACTACATGGAAGGACTACTAGTTGGACTAGGAAAGGGGGAATCCTACTCCCGGTGGGAGTAGGATTCCCTTAGGGCGCGCCATAGAGAGGGTCGGCCCTCCCCTCCTCCACTCCTTTATATACGGGGGCAAGGGGCACCCCATAGACACACAAGTTGATCCTCGTGATCGTTTTCTTAGCCGTGTGCGGTGCCTCCTTCCACGATACCCCTCGATAATATTGTAGCGGTGCTTAGGCGAAGCCCTGCGATGGTAGAACATCAAGATCGTCACCACGCCGTCGTGCTGACGGAACTCTTCCCCGACACTTTGCTGGATCGGAGTCCGGGGATCGTCATCGAGCTGAACGTGTGCTAAAACTCGGAGGTGCCGTAGTTTCGGTGCTTGATCGGTCGGGCCGTGAAGACGTACGACTACATCAACCGCGTTATCATAACGCTTCCGCTGTCGGTCTATGAGGGTACATGGACAACACTCTCCCCTCTCGTTGCTATGCATCACCATGATCTTGCGTGTGCGTAGGAAATTTTTGAAATTACTACGTTCCCCAATAGTGGTATCAGAGCCAGGTTTTATGTATTGATGTTATATGCACGAGTAGAACACAAGTGAGTTGTTGGCGATATAAGTCATACTGCTTACCAGCATGTTATACTTTGGTTCGGCGGTATTGTTGGATGAAGCGGCCCGGACCGATATTACGCGTACGCTTACACGAGACTGGTTCTACCGACGTGCTTTGCACACAGGTGGCTGGCGGGTGTCAGTTTCTCCAACTTTAGTTGAACCGAGTGTGGCTACGCCCGGTCCTTGCGAAGGTTAAAACAGCACCAACTTGAAAAACTATCGTTGTGGTTTTGATGCATAGGTAAGATTGGTTCTTGCTAAGCCCGTAGTAGCCACGTAAAACTTGCAACAACAAAGTAGAGGACGTCTAACTTGTTTTTGCAGGGCATGTTGTGATGTGATATGGTCAAGACGTGATGAGATATAAGTTGTTGTATGAGATGATCATGTTTTGTTGAAGTTATCGGCAACTGTAAAAATCCTTATGGTTGTCTCTCTATTGCATAAGATGCAAGCGCCCAATAATTGCTTTACTTTATCGCTATGCAATAGCAATAGTTGCAAGAGCAATTGTTGGCGAGACGACCACGTGACGACACATTGATATAGATCAAGATGATGGAGATCATGGTGTCATGCGGGTGACGATAGATATCATGACAGTACTTTGGAGATGGAAATCAAAGGCACAAGATGATGATGGCCATATCATATCACATATTTTGATTGCATATGATGTTTATCTTTTATACATCTTATTTTGCTTAGTTTGACGGTAGCATTTTAAGATGATCTCTCACTAATTATCAAGAAGTGTTCTCCCTGAGTATGCACCATTGCGAAAGTTCTTCGTGCTGAGACACCACGTGATGATCGGGTGTGATAGGCTCTACGTTCAAATACAACGGGTGCAAAACAGTTGCACACGCGGAATACTCAGGTTATACTTGACGAGCCAAGCATATATAGATATGGCCTCGGAACACGGAGACCGAAAGGTCGAGCGTGAATCATATAGTAGATATGATCAACATAGTGATGTTCACCAATGAAACTACTCCATCTCACGTGATGATCGAACATGGTTTAGTTGATTTGGATCACGTGATCACCTAGAGGATTAGAGGGATGTCTATCTAAGTGGGAGTTCTTAAGTAATATGATTAATTGAACTTAAATTTATCATGAACTTAGTCCTGGTAGTATTTTGCAAATCATGTTGTAGATCAATAGCTCGCGTTGTTGCTTCCCTATGTTTATTTTGATATGTTCCTGGAGAAAATTGTGTTGAAAGATGTTAGTAGCAATGATGCGGATTGGATCCGTGATCTGAGGTTTATCCTCATTGCTGCACAGAAGAATTATGTCCTTGATGCACCGCTAGGTGACAGACCTATTGCAGGAGCAGATGCAGACGTTATGAACGTTTGGCTAGCTCAATATGATGACTACTTGATAGTTTAGTGCACCATGCTTAACGACTTAGAATCGGGACTTCGAAGACATTTTGAACGTCATGGACCATATGAGATGTTCTAGGAGTTGAAGTTAATATTTCAAGCAAATACCTGAGTTGAGAGATATGAAGTCTCCAACAAGTTCTATAGCTAAAAGATGGAGGAGAATCGCTCAACTAGTGAGCATGTGCTCAGATTGTCTGGGTACTACAATCGCTTGAATCAAGTGGGAGTTAATCTTCCAGATAAAATAGTGATTGACAGAATTCTCTAGTCACCACCACCAAGTTAGTAGAACTTCGTGATGAACTATAATATGCAAGGGATAACGGAAACGATTCCCAAGCTCTTCATGATGCTAAAATCGACGAAGGTAGAAATCAATAAAAACATCAAGTGTTGATGGTAGACAAGACCACTAGTTTCAAGAAAAGGGCAAAAGGAAGAAGGGGAACTTCAAGAAGAACGGCAAGCAAGTTGCTGCTCAAGTGAAGAAGCCCAAGTCTGGTCCTAAGCCTGAGACTAAGTGCTTCTATTGCAAAGGGACTGGTCACTGGAAGTGGAACTACCCCAAGTGATTGGCAGATAAGAAGGATGGCAAAGTGAACATAAGTATATTTGATATACATGTTATTGATGTGTGCTTTACTAGTGTTTATAGCAACCCCTCAGTATTTGATACTAGTTCAGTTGCTAAGATTAGTAACTCGAAACGGGAGTTGCAGAATAAACAGAGACTAGTTAAGGGTGAAGTGACGATGTGTGTTGGAAGTGGTTCCAAGATTGATATGATCATCATCGCACACTCCCTATACTTTCGGGATTAGTGTTGAACCTAAATAAGTGTTATTTGGTGTTTGCGTTGAGCATGAATATGATTTGATCATGTTTATTGTAATACAGTTATTCATTTAAGTAAGAGAATAAATTGTTGTTCTGTTTACATGAATAAAACCTTATATGGTTACACACCCAATGAAAATAGTTCGTTGGATCTCGACCGTAGTGATACACATAATCATAATATTGAAACCAAAAGATGCAAAGTTAATAATGCTAGTGCAACTTATTTGTGGCACTGCCGTTTAGGTCATATTGGTGTAAAGTGCATGAAGAAATTCCATGCTGATGGGTTTTTGGAATCACTTGATTATGAATCACTTGATGCTTGCGAACCATGCCTCATGGGAAAGATGACTAAAACGCCGTTCTCCGGAACAATGGAGCGAGCAACTGACTTATTGGAAATAATACATACTAATGTATGCGATCCGATGAGTGTTGAGGCTCGCGGCAGGTATCGTTATTTTCTGACCTTCACAGATGATTTGAGCAGATATGAGTATATCTACTTGATGAAACATAAGTCTGAAACATTTGAAAAGTTCAAAGAATTTCAGAGTGAAGTGGAAAATCATCATGACAAGAAAATGAAGTTTCTACGATTTGATCACGGAGACGAATATTTGAGTTACGAGTTTGGCCTTTAGTTAAAACAATGTGAAATAGTTTCACTACTCACGCCACCTGGAACACCACAATGTAACGGTGTGTCCGAACATCATAACCATACTTTATTGGATATAGTGCAATCTATGATGTTTCTTACCGATTTACCACTATATTTTTGGGGTTATGCATTAGAGACAACTACATTCACATAAAAAAGGGCACCATCTAAATCCGTTGAGACGACACCGTATGAACTGTGGTTTGGCAAGAAACCAAAGTTGTCATTTCTTAAAGTTTGGGGTTGTGATGCTTATATGAAAAAGTTTCATCCTGATAAGCTCAAACCCAAATCGGAGAAATATGTCTTCATAGGATACCTAAAGGAGACTGTTGGGTACACCTTCTATCACAGATCTGAAGGCAAGACATCCGTTGCTAAGAATGGATCCTTTCTAGAGAAGGAGTTTCTCTCGAAAGAAGTGAGTGGGAGGAAAGTAGAACTTGATGAGGTAATTGTACTTGCTCCCTTATTGGAAAGTAGTTCATCACAGATATCTGTTTCTGTGACTACTACACCAATTAGTGAGGAAGCTAATAATGATGATCATGTTACTTCAGATCAAGTTACTACCGAACCTCGTAGGTAAACCAGAGTGAGATCCGCGCCAGAGTGGTATGGTAATCATGTTCTGGAGGTCATGTTACTTAACCATGATAAACCTACGAACTATGAGGAAGCGATGATGAGCCCAGATAGGATCCATGTATGAGAACAAAGTATGGACTTTGGTTGACTTGCCCGATGTTCGGCAAGCCATTGAGATTAAATGGATCTTCAAGAGGAAGACGGACGCTGATAGTAGTGTTACTATCTACAAAGCTAGAATTGTCGCAAAAGGTTTTCGACAAGTTCAAGGTGTTGACTACGATGAGAGTTTCTCACTCGTATCTATGCTTAAGTTTGTCCGAATCATGTTAGCAATTGCCGCATTTTATGAAATCTGGCAAATGGATAAACAAAACTGCATTCCTTAATAGATTTATTGTATATGATGCAACCAGAAGGTTTTGTCAATCCTAAAGGTGTTAACAAAATGTGCAAGCTCCAGCGATCCATCTATGGACTAGTACAAGCATCTCGGAGTTGGAATATACGCTTTGATGAGTTGATCAAAGCATATAGTTTTATACAGACTTGCGGTGAAGCCTGTATTTACAAGAAAGTGAGTGGGAACACTACAACATTTCTGATAAGTATATGTGAGTAACATATTGTTGATCGGAAATAATGTAGAATTATTTTGTAAAGCATAAAGAAGTGTTTGAAAGGAGTTTTTCAAAGAAAGACCTCGGTGAAGCTGCTTACATATTGAGCATCAAGATCTATAGAGATAGATCAAGACGCTTGATAAGTTTTTTCAATGAGTACATACCTTGACAAGATTTTGAAGTAGTTCAAAATGGAACAGTCAAAGAAAGAGTTCTTGCCTGTGTTACATGGTGTGAAATTGAGTAAGACTCAAAGCCCGACCACGACAGAAGATAGAAAGAGAATGAAAGTCATTCCCTATGCCTCAGCCATAGGTTCTATAAAGTATGCCATGCTATGTACCAGATCTATTGTATACCCTACACTGATTTTGGCAAGGGAGTACAATAGTGATCTAGGAGTAGATCACTGGACATCGGTCAAAATTATCCTTAGTGGAATAAGGATATGTTTCTTGATTATGGAGGTGACAAAAAGGTTCGTCGTAAAGGGTTACGTCGATACAAATTTTTGACACAGATCTGGATGACTCTATGTCTCGATCTAGATACATATTGAAAGTGGGAGCAATTAGCTAGAGTAGCTCCGTGCAGAGCATTGTTGACATAGATATTTGCAAAATACTTACGGATCTGAATATAACAGACCCGTTGACTAAAATTGTCCCACAAGCAAAACATGATCACACCTTAGTACTCTTTGGGTGTTAATCACATAACGATGTGAACTAGATTACTGACTCTAGTAAACCCTTTGGGTGCTGGTCACATATCGATGTGAACTATGGGTGTTAACCACATAAAGATGTGAACTATTGATGTTAGATCACATGGCGATGTGAACTAGATTATTGACTCTAGTGCAAGTGGGAGACTGAAGGAAATATGCCCTAGAGGCAATAATAAAGTTATTATTTATTTCCTTATTTCATGATAAATGTTTATTATTCATGCTAGAATTGTATTAACCGGAAACATAATACATGTGTGAATACATAGACAAACAGAGTGTCACTAGTATGCCTCTACTTGACTAGCTCGTTAATCAAAGATGGTTATGTTTCCTAACCATAGACAAAGAGTTGTTATTTGATTAACGGGATCACATCATTAGGAGAATGATGTGATTGACTTGACCCATTCCGTTAGCTTAGCACTTGATCATTTAGTATGTTGCTATTGCTTTCTTCATGACTTATACACGTTCCTATGGCTATGAGATTATGCAACTCCCGTTTGCCGGAGGAACACTTTGTGTGCTACCAAACGTCACAACGTAACTGGGTGATTATAAAGGAGCTCTGCAGGTGTCTCCAAAGGTACATGTTGGGTTGGCGTATTTCGAGATTAGGATTTGTCACTCCGATTGTCGGAGAGGTATCTCTAGGCCCTCTCGGTAATGCACATCACATAAGCCTTGCAAGCATTACAACCAATGAGTTAGTTGCGAGATGATGTATTACGGAACGAGTAAAGAGACTTGCCGGTAACGAGATTGAACTAGGTATTAAGATAC
This sequence comes from Triticum aestivum, assembly GCF_018294505.1. Classification (NCBI taxonomy): domain Eukaryota; kingdom Viridiplantae; phylum Streptophyta; class Magnoliopsida; order Poales; family Poaceae; genus Triticum; species Triticum aestivum. The sequence continues at coordinate 385,536,577 of NC_057806.1, read as the reverse complement.
CGACGATCGAATCTCGGGCAAGTAACGTACCGATGACAAAGGGAACAATGTATGTTGTTATGCGGTCTGACCGATAAAGATCTTCGTAGAATATGTAGGAGCCAATATGAGCATCCAGGTTCCGCTATTGGTTATTGACCGGAGACGTGTCTCGGTCATGTCTACATTGTTCTCGAACCCGTAGGGTCAGCACGCTTAAGGTTTCGATGACAATTATATTATGAGTTTATGAGTTTTGATGTACCGAAGGATTTCAGAGTCCCGGATGAGATCGGGGACATGACGAGGAGTCTCGAAATGGTCGAGACGTAAAGGTCGATATATTGGACGACTATATTCGGACATCGGAAAGGTTCCGAGTGGTTCGGATATTTTTCGGAGTACCGGGGAGTTACGGGAATACATGGGAAGAAGTATATGGGCCTTATTGGGCTTTAGGGGAGAGGGAGAGGCAGGCCGCGCCCCCCCATTGACTAGTCCGAATTGGACTAGGGGGAGGGGCGGCGCCCCCTCCTTCCTTCTCTTCCCTCTTCCCCTTCCTTGTCTCCTACTCCTACTACATGGAAGGACTCCTAGTTGGACTAGGAAAGGGGGAATCCTACTCCTGGTGGGAGTAGGACTCCCCTAGGGCGTGCCATAAAGAGGGCCGGCCCTCCCCTCCTCCACTCCTTTATATACAGGGGCAAGGGGCACCCCATAGACACACAAGTTGATCCTCGTGATCATTTTCTTAGCCGTATGCGGTGCCCCCTTCCACCATACCCCTCGATAATATTGTAGCGGTGCTTAGACGAAGCCCTGCGACGGTAGAACATCAAGATCGTCACCACGCCGTCGTGCTGACGAAACTCTTCCCCAACACTTTGCTGGATTGGAATCCGGGGATTGTCATCGAGCTGAACGTGTGCTAAAACTCAGAGGTGCCGTAGTTTCGGTGCTTGATCGGTCGGGCCGTGAAGACGTACGACTACATCAACCGTGTTATCATAACGCTTCCGCTGTCGGTCTACGAGGGTACGTGGACAACACTCTCCCCTCTTGTTGCTATGCATCACCATGATCTTGCGTGTGCGTAGGAATTTTTTGAAATTACTACGTTCCCCAACAGTTAATAATAAATTCCATGGAAAGTGTGGTACGGAAGGCACCCATGGTGGAAAAAGGAACAAACTTTATTTTATGTTCGGGAACCGCCTATGATGTATCTAGCATGGAAAGTATTGGGAATTCTCGGTCGTTTTCATTGACGGGAAAAGCATGCCTCTCAAAATATTTTATCTCTCAATTTAAGCTTTGAGCTCTGGCACCTCTACAAATCTCTGCTTCCCTCTGTGAAGGGCCTATCTATTTAATTTATGCAAATTTTTATTTTTATGCAATTTTTTTATTTGAGTCTCCATCTTCTCTTATAAAGCACCAACTAGGGAGCACTATGATCATACTTGTGCATTGGATGTAGCTAATATTCGAGTGTGTTTCATGAATGGATTAATGATTGAGCATGATGGGTGATACATCTCCAACGTATCTATAATTTTTTATTGTTCCATGCTATTATATTATCTATTTTGGATGTTTGCATTAATATGCTTTTTATATTATTTTTGGGACTAACTTATTAACCCAGAGCCTAGAGCCCAGTGCTAGTTTTTCCTTGTTTTTGAGTTCTACAGAAAAGGAGTATTAAAAGGATTCCAAACGGAATAAAAATTTAAGATGATTTTTCTTGGACCAGAAGAAACCTAGGAAGCTTTGGGAGGAGGCCAGAAGACACACGAGGTGGCCACAAGCCATAGGGGTGCACCCCAGGGGGGCGTGCCCCTAGGCTTGTGGGCCCCTCGGGGGTCTCCTAACCCTAATCTCAGCACTATAAATCCTCAAATATTCCCCCTATGCTAGAGGCATCCACGAAAATACTTTTCTGCCACCGCAACCCTCTATTCTCGTGAGATCCCATCTTGGGGCCTTTTCTGACACCCTGCCGGAGGGGGATTCGATCACGGAGGGCCTCTACATCAACCTTGCTGCCCTTCCGATGAAGCGTGAGTAGTTCACCATAGACCTAAGGGTCCATAGCTAGTAGCTAGATGGCTTATTCTCTCTCTTTGATCTTCAATACAATGTTCTCCTCGATGTTCTTGGAGATCTATCCGATGTAATACCTTTTTTTGCAGTGTGTTTGTCGAGATCCGATGAATTGTGGATTTATGATCTCTTTATCTATGAATATTATTTGAGTCTTCTATGAACTCTTTTATTCATGATTAAGACATCTTTGTATTTCTCTTCGAACTATCCATTTGGTTGGGCAATAGATTGGTTTTTCTTGCAATGGGAGAGGTGCTTAGTTTTGGGTTCAATCTTGCGGTGTCCTCACCCAGTGATAGAAGGGGTAGCAAGGCATGTATTGTATTGTTGCCATCGAGGACAAAAAGATGGGGTTTATATCATATTGGTTAAGTTTATCCCTCTACATCATTTCATCTTACTTAAAGTGTTACTCTGTTCTTATGAACTTAATACTCTAGATGCATGCTAGATAGCGGTCGATGTGTGGAGTAATAGTAGTCGATGCAGGCAGGAGTCGGTCGACTCGTCACGGACATGATGCCTATATTCATGATCATTGCCTTATATATCGTCAAAACTATGCGCTTTTCTATCAATTGCTCGACACTAATTTGTTTACCCACCGTATGTTTTCTTTTAAGAGAGAAGCCTCTAGTGAAACCTATGGCCCCCGGGTCTATTTTCCATCATATATTTCCAGATCTATAAACCCAAAAACCCAAAAATACCTTGCTGCTATTATTTATATTTACTTTAGTTTGCTCTTTTATTTATCTTTTATACCTATCACTATCAAATCTCAATCTTGTTTGTGACCGTGAAGGGATTGACAACCCCTTTTTCGCGTTGTGTGCAAGTGTTTATTAGTTTGTGCAGGTGCATATATTGGGGACATGCTCGTGCCTCCTACTGGATTGATACCTTGGTTCTTAACTGAGGGAAATACTTATCTCTACTTTGCTGCATCACCCTTTCCTCTTCAAGGGAAAAATCAATGCAAGCTCAAGAAGTAGCAAGAAGAATTTCTGGCGTCGTTGCTGGGGAGGGTTGTACATCAAGCCTAACAAGTACCCATCATAAACTCTCATCTCTTGCACTTACATTATTTGCCATTTGCCTCTCGTTTTCCTCTCCCCCACTTCTAAAACGTTTTCAGAAAAATACAAAAAATGCCTTTTTATTTGCCTTCATTTCGTTTGCCCTTATGTCTTACTTGGTTTGTTTGCTTGTTCGCTTGCCATAATTATGTATTTATTCAAAATCAGAAAGCAAAAAGTTTATGGATCCTCATCCACTTGCTAATCTTTTTAAGATATCCAATTATGATGAACCAATTATTAGTGAGTTGAGTGCACTAGATTATCTTTATGAAGTTTTGCTTGAAATTCGTGAATCTGAAAATTGTGATGAAGTGTTAAAAGAGGAAATTTATGAAGTGATTCACGATATCTCCTTGATTGAAAAGCATGGTTGCAATGATGTTATTATAAATTCTATTAATGTCAATTATACTAATAATATGCAAACCCCAAGCTTGGGGATGCTAATTTTGATATTTCCACTACTTATTGCAATGATCATGATTGGGGTGATTCTTCTTACGATCTTGATAGTTTATTTAAGCCTCATGATGAATATGATATTGTTAATAATGTTTGAAATATATAATATTGAAAGTGGGTTTGGAAGAGTTTCAATTTTAGGAAATAATGACCCTCCTACTTTGGAGATTGATCAATCTTATGAAATTTTTGATAAACGTGGGTTTGGAGAGGTCTTGACTTTATTTGATGATAATCCCACTATTTTGGAAGAGTGTCAACTTTGCATGCATGTGGATCATGAATAGAATATTATGTGTGATAGCTATATTGTTGAATTTGAATATGATCCCACATGCAATTATTATGAGAGGGAAATATGGTTGTAGAAATTTTCATGTTACTAAATTAGCTCTCATTATATTGAGATTGCTATTGTTTCTTGCTTCTTCCTTGCATATGCTAGTTTTTGCTTGTATTGATAAATATTTTTCCCTATAAAATGCCTATGAATAGGAAGTATGTTAGAATTAAACTTGTTTTTCACATGCTATATGGTGCTCTCTTTGTGCTTCAAATTTTTGTCTTTCATGTGAGCATCATTAAAATTCTCAACGCCTCGCTAAAAGGCTTTAAAGAAAAGCGCTTGTTGGGAGATAACCCAATATTTTTCTTTTCTATTTTTATGAAAATACACATTATTAACTCTGTATTAATTTTGTTTTGGTGTTTTAATTAGTTTTCGATCCAAGTAAGACCTTTGGGATGGTCTATGGTGATAGTTGATTTGATCTTGTTGAAAAACAGAAACTTTTGCGTCCAATAGCAGAATTTCCAAAATTCACGAAAGTGTGATAAAATCCTGATTTTTGTACACCAGATTGATATACAAATTTCCTAGATTTTCCAAATTTTTAATAATTTTTGGAGTTACAGAAGTATACGAAGTTTCCAGATTACTATAGATTGTTCTGTTTTTGACAGATTCTATTTTCTATGTGTTGTTTGCCTATTTTGATGAATCTATGGGTAGTATCGGGGGGTATGAACCATGGAGAAGTTGGAATATAGTAGATATTACACCAATATAAATTTAAAATGAGTTCACCACAATACTCAAAGTGGTGATTTATTTTATAATACTAACGGAGTTTATGAGTTTTCTGTTGAGTTTTGTGTTGTGAAGTTTTCATGTTTTGGGTAAAGATTTGATGGACAACGGAATATGGAGTGGCAAGAGCCTAAGATTGGGGATTCCCAAGGCACCCCAAGGTAATATTCAAGGGCAATCAAGCATCTAAGCTTGGGATGCCCCAGATGGCATCCCCTCTTTTGTCTTCAATCCATCGGTAAATTTACATGAAGCTATATTTTTATTCACCACATGATATGTGTTTTGCTTGGAGCGCCGTGTATGATATGAGTCTTTGCTTTTTATTTTGCCACAATCATCCTTACTGTACACACCTTTTGAGAGGGACACACATTAATCATGAATTTATTAGAATACTCTATGTGCTTCACTTATATCTTTTGAGCTAGGCAGTTTGCTCTAGTGCTTCACTTATATCTTTTTAGAGCACGGTGGTGGTTTTATTTTATAGAAATTAATGAACTCTCATGCTTCACTTATATTATTTTTAGAGTCTTTAAATAGCATGGTAATTTCCTTAGGTTATTAATTTAGTCCTAATATGATGGGCATCCAAGAGGGATATAATAAAAACTTTCATATAAAGAGCATTGAATAATATGAGAAGTTTGATTCCATGCAAATTGTTTTGAGATATAAAGATGGTGATATTAGAGTCATGCAAGTGAGTAATTGTGGATTGGTAGAAATACTTGTGTAAAAGTTTGTGATTCCCGCAGCATGCACGTATGGTGAAGCGTTATGTGATGAAGTCGGAGCATGATTTATTTTTTGATTGTCATCTTTTGTGTGGAGGTCGGGAGCACGCGATGGTAACTCCTACCAACCTCTCCCCTAGGAGCATGCGTGTAATACTTTGTTTCGGTAGCTAATAAATTTTTGCACTAAGTATGTGAGTTCTTTATGACTAATGTTGAGTCCATGGATTATACGCACTCTCACCGTTCCACCATTGCTAGCCTCTCTAGTGTCGCGCAACTTTCGCCGGTGCAGCAAACCCACCATATACCCTTCCTCAAAACAGCCACCATACCTAACTATTAAGGCATTTCCATAGCCATTCTAAGATATATTTCCATGCAACTTCCACCGTTCCGTTTATTATGACACATACCATCATTGTCATATTGCTTTGGATGATCATGTAGTTGACATAGTATCTGTGACCACCGTTCATATTTTTTATACATGTCTGTCAGATTTTGGGTTCCGGCAAAACCCTTGAGGTTCGAACACTGGGGTGCGCACGAAGATCTCTCCTCCCTCTAGCTCACGCCCTCACCGCAATCTCAAGGCTTAGCGCGTCGAACTCGCAGAACAAAGGGACACAAGATTTATACTGGTTCGGGCCACCGATGTGGTGTAATACCCTACTCCAGTGTGGTGTGGTGGATTGCCTCTTGGGTTGAGGATGAACAGTTATAAGGGAAGAACAACCTCCTGAGGAGGGGTGCTCTTGTGCTTGGCGAGTTTGTGTGGTTGCCTTGGTGGAATGGATCCGGTCCAAGATGAGATCAGACCCCCTTCTGCGGTGGTGGCTAGTCCTATATATAGAGGCCCGGGTCCTCTTCCCAAATATTAGGTGGGAAGGGATCCCACAACGGCCAATTTGAAGGGGAACAACTTGTACAAGCTATCCTGGAAAAAGATGGTCTTCGCCTGCCAAAGGCTCTGGTGATGACGCCGTCTTGGGCTCCACGTGACCTCCGCCTTGCCGTCCTGCTGGTCTTGGTCTTGTTGCACCGATATGGAAACCTTTGCTTGACGCCTCGGGACACCGCGCCTACGCTTGCCTCTTTAGCACCAAAGAGGAAACGAGGACACTGCGCGCGCTGGCGCCCGCCTGGCCCTGGTCGTCATGGCTTGCGTCACAGGAACCTCGCGAGGTGCCCCTTGCCTTGATCTCTCCGCCCCTCGCGAGCCAGCCTGGTGAGGCCGCCCCTGAGGAGGTCTTGCGTCATCCGCCTCGTGAGGCTTGGCCCTTCGCGAGGGTCTTGAGTGTTTTCTAGTGAAGATGGGCTATACAGCGCCGCTGGTGGAGCCATGCCGTGGGTCGCAGGCAGGCAAGTCCAGGGACCCCCATTCCCAGGACGCCGACAATAGCCCCCGGGCCCAAGGCGCGCTCGGACTTGGCTTCGGGGCGAAGCCAAAGGGCATGTGCGGAGCACCGCGGGCCCCAACAGCATGCGGCCTCGGTTGACGCATGGCAATTTATGGAACGTGTGCGTCTCCGCTTCCCCACGCTGCCTCGGCAACTACCCGACTTGACGTGTCCCTGCTACATGCAGAAAAAAGGTCATTATTACCTTAGATCATAGAGGCCGGCGGTTGGCCTCCTTTTGGCTATAAATGGGAAGGGGGGAGCGGATCCCCCACCCCCATCTCTTCCTTCACTCCCCCTGCTTCTTCCTCTACCTTGCTTCCTTGCTAGCAGCGACACTCATGGCGCCGGCGAAGAGGTTCTCGGCTGCAGAGAAGGGCAAGGCCCGCCAGGAGGGGCCTGGCTCGCCGCCACCCAAGAGGGGGCATGGTCACCCGCGCAAGCACGCCGCGACCCCCACCATGGCCCCTTGCGGCAACGGTGGCGCCTTCTCGCGCGGCAGGAGTCGCCCAAGTCGTGGCAGTCCCGTCGATGAAGTGAGGCGCGCCATGGTTGCGCGGCCTCCTCGGCCGCGCTTCCACTCGGGGGAGGCGATGCCGGAGTTCATCGTGTGGTTGGAGAATCCGGCTGGCACCTGGCTTCAGCTCCCGCGCTTCTTCGCCGGTGAACTACCGGCCACAGGTCTAGGCGGTCTCTGGCTGCAGGCGAACGGCTATTGCAGCAAGGCTTCATGGGTCGCAGTGGAAGTCTTCGGCACAGGCAACGCGGCCCTGGCCCGCGGCTAGCAGATGTTTGCCCGCGCGCGCGGCCTGGGCAGGTGGTGTGCCCTCCACTTCAAGTACGACAGCGACGCGACCCTCTACATGCGGGTATTCAGAGAAGATGGTCGTCGCGTTGGGTGCTGCCCCAAGGACAACGACGGCGACGAGGTGCTCGGGATTGGCGATGGTCGTGACGAGGATGAAGGTGGCTTCATCCTCGGCGCTGGCTGTGACTCGTCCAGCTACGACGGCTCCTCCTCCAATGACAGCTCCAGCAGCGGTGGCTATGACCAACTGCCACACCGTCGCGCCCGTTTCGAGGGTGGCAACAGGTCGTCTCGTCGCTCGCTCCAGTGAAGCGCGAGGAGGGGTCTAGCTGAGCCCAGGAGAGCGCCATGGGCCCGTCCTCGCGAACTGCTGCGGGGGCACGTGTCACTTTTGTTTTGTTCTTTCCTTCCTGCATTTAAGAAGAAACAAGTATGGGCCCTGCAGGGGCGTGTAATGAACCATGATTTCCAAGTCGCTATGTTATGTTTGTCGTCCCTGCGTTGTGTTGTGGCACCAGCGTTTTATGTAGGCATGTAGAGATAACTTAGCTTGATGTGTCTGAAGTAGTTTCCGCCTCGTGAGGCGCGTATTTCCCAGTGCCTGGCGAGGCCTCCTTTGCTCGGGGGTGTCTAGGAACTGCAAAAATTCATTAGGAAACTCTTATTCTTCCGAATCCTGGTCGCAGGCGCCACCGGCCATGACCCAGCGCTTCGTATCGCGGTACCCGAGGGGCATAGATTGAGAGAGGTGTGCCAGCTTGCGGGCTCGAGCGAGGGTGCCTCACGAAGAACAGTAAAAATGCTCACAAGGGCACCCGTCCAGCCCCCTCGCGAGGCATGCGTGGGAGAGCACGGACCAAAACAAAAATCCAAGGAAGAACAGAGGAAAAGGCGATCAAACCAAGAGGACAAGAAAAAACAAGAATGCGAACTTCCATTAATAAAAAAGGGGGCAAGCCAACTACGGAAAGCAAATGAAAAGCCGCGTCCGGCACCTAGTCTAGTCTTCTCACCAGCGCAGAGTTAAGTGCTGCCACTAGGACGTGGAAGGGAGCCCCCGAGGCCCGAGGGCGGCACTCCTAAGACTCCGGGGCATGTACAACCCCACTCATTATTACGTGAGAGTGTTATGAGCAGAGACCTTCACACGCACGGGGCCTTGATTCACAGGCGTTGGGCCTTGCTTCATGGGTAGAACTTCCGGAGGTGCTGGATGTTCCAAGCGTTCTAGTTGGGGATCCCGTCCTGTGTCTCCAGGCGCGCGGTGCCAGGCCTGGAGACACGGGCGATCCTAAACGGGCCCTCCCACATGGGCGAGAGCTTGTGCAACCCTTCCCTGGAGAGCACCCGCCTTAGGACGAGATCGCCCACCTCGAGCGTCCTGGAGCAGACGCTGCGACAGTGGTACCGTCGCAGTGCCTGTTGGTACCTTGCCGCTCGGAGTGAGGCTTTACGGCAGCGTTCCTCCCACAACACAAGGTCCATCCCCCACATGGCGTCCTACTGCGTCTCATCAAACGCCAGGACCCGTGCAGAGCGATGCTTGACCTCGTGAGGGAGAACCGCTTCTGCTCCGTATACGAGGAAGAACGGGGTCTCGCCTGTTGGCTTGGTGGCGGTGGTGCGAATGGACCACAGCACAGACTGGAGCTCATCATGCCAGACCTTGCCGCAGGCCTCAAGCTTCTTCTTAAAGGTCCTGGTCTTGAGGCCTCTGAGGACCTCCACGTTGGCGCGTTCGGATTGGCCATTGCTCCTGGGGTGTGCCACTGAAGCGTAGCAGATCTGCGTTCCAAGGTTAGCACAGTATGCCTTGCAAACATTGCTAGTGAATTGGGAGCCATTGTCGGTGATGATGCGATTAGGGACCCCAAACCGTCTTACGAGACCCTTGATGAACTTGACCGCGGATCCAGCCGGGATGGTGCAGACGGCTTCTACCTCTGCCCATTTGGTGAACTTGTGGATGGCGACGTAGAGGTAGCGGTAGCCCCCAGGCCCTCGAGGGAACGGGCCTAAGATATACAGCCCCCAGACTACAAACGTCCACGAGAGCGGGATGGTATGGAGGCCCTAAGCTGGCTGATGGATCTGGTTGGCGTGGAATTGGCAGGCCTCGCAGGACTTCACCAGCTCGGCTGCGTCGTTGAGTGCCGTAGACCAGTAGAACCCGCTGTGGAATGCCTTGCCGACGAGGGTTCGTGATGACGAGTGATGCCCGCAGTCTCCGTCGTGTATGTCAGCCAGGAGCTCATTCCCCCGTTCCCTGGAGATGCATCGTAAGGAAACATCATTTGTCCACTTCCTGTACAACTCACCATTCTGGATGCAGTATGTCGTAGCCTGTCGGGCCACACGCTCTGTGTCCTCCTCCTTCTCCGGCAGCGTCCCTTGTGTCAGGTATTCCTTGATCTCCTTGGTCCAGCACCCCTCCCGAGGCTCGAGCGCCATGAGTAGGTGTGCTCCCGAGGTCGGGCCGCATGCGAGGGCTCCCGAGACAGGTGGTTGGGGGAGCTCCTCCCGAGGCGGCGCCGACCCCGAAAGCGGAGGTGCTGCCGATGGCTTGAAGAGCCGCTCCTCAAAGATGCCAGGCTCTTGGGGCTGTCGCTTGGACGCCCTTTTGGAGAAGTCGTTGGCCTCCTTGTTGGTGCCACGGGGTACGTGCTGCAACTCTAGACCCAAGAAATGCTTTTCCATTTTGCGTACCTCCGCGAGGTATGCCTCCATGTGCTCGTCCTTCGACTCGTATACCTTGTTGGAGAAGTTGACGAGGAGCTGCGAGTCACCCTTGATGGTGAGGCGCTTCACTCCCAGGGCCACCATGGCCTTGAGGCCGGCGATGAGGCCTTCGTACTCTATGATGTTGTTGGAGACCTTCTCGCCCTGCTGGAAGCAGAGCTGGACGGTGTAGTAGAGCTTATCCTGAGTAGGCGAGATGAGCACTGCTCCAGCCCCCGCGCCCTGGCGTGTGAACGCGCCATCAAAATACATGACCCAGCCATCTGGTGCTTCACTTCCTAGCGACAGGGATCGGTCCTCGCCTGCTTCAAACCCCAGGGCATCAGTCCATTCTGCCATGAAGTCGGCGAGCGCGGCTCCCTTGATGACCCTAGTTGTGCTGAATTCCAGATGGAATGCTTGTAGCTCGATGTTACATTCGGCGACCCTCCCAGCAGCGTTGGGGCTCCTGAGTACCCTCTCCAGCAGGTAGGCCGAGACAACCTTGATTGGGTGACCTTAGAAGTAGTGCCGCAGTTTACGTGAGGCCACCAAAAGTGCGAGCAAGAGCTTTTGGGGCATGGGGTACCGTGCCCTTGCATCCCACAGTACCGTGCTGACGAAATACACTGGGTGCTCGACGAGGGTGGGAACGTCGACGGAGCTTGTGCCTGCCGGCAGTTGGGGTGTCTCCTGAGATGATGGGACCCCAAGAGCCTGATCGCCTGCTGGGGCCTCTAACGGCCCGCGAACGCCACCTTGCTGGGCCTGGTGACTCGTCGTCATTGCTGCAGCCCTTGCGGTACCCTTTGGGTCTTGTATCACCTCGGCTGGTGGTGCGGCACGGCGCGGCAGCCCCTTGGCCTAACGCTCTTCCCGAACTACCACTAGGGCTACACTAGCGGAGTAGGGGGTGGCGGCAAGGTAAAGCACCAGGGGCTCGAGAGGGCGAGGCGCCACCATCACCGGAGGACTGGTCAGGTATCTCTTGAGGTCTTGGAATGCTTGGTCAGTTTTCTGGGTGTTGGGGTTCTACGGTAGGGTGCGTCGACTGCAAATTAAAATTTTCCTACACGCAGAACAACCAAGAACATGCTACGGGAGATGGATCACAGTTTGTTACCACTAGACGTGCAGTGCCGTGCAGCAGAAGAAGAGTTGGGGCAGCACGTCTGCGTGGATCGTCTCCTTCTCGTCTGATCTCCATCGTACAGCCGGTAGTCGGTTCCCATGTACAGGTTCGCCGGAGCGGCGCAAGTGCACCACCTCTAATGGTATCCGCGCGTGCGAGGAACATCGTGCGGCGGACTGCTAGGTTTGATCACACAACCGGCAGCGAGTGGAGGTGTCTATTCGCAACACATGCAAACCCTAGTGACAGCGCCCAAGCGATGAACCACATGAGTGTGCCACACCCCACTTTATATAGACGTCCATCGTGGGCTCAACACTTGGGCCTCTCACGGACCCTAAACCCCATAAGTCTACTCGGCCACAATCTGAATACATCTCGGATCACATCCGACTAGTGTCCTCGGATCCGACCTCATAGGTTCTGTTGGGGATATCACTACTGGGCGTAAACCGGCCTATCTGGGCCGGGTTAACTTCGTCAGTAGTTATGTATGTTAAAGCCCAAAAAGGCAGATGAGGGCTCAAGGCCCATAGTCGGTTCAAGGCCTGTAGCCGTAATCCGGCGTCGGTATTTAACTTGTATTGTAAGTTAGGAATAAGTAGAGACCAAACCGGACACATCTATGAGCCGGTATTGGGACTCTGTGAACCGATGGGCGTCACCCGTGTATATAAGGGGACGACCCGGCGGCGGTTCAAGAAAAACAGACAACAACTCAAGACATAGGTGAAGCTTGTTTGCTCCCTGGTCATCGAAACCCCATCAATTCCATCACAACTAGACGTAGGCTTTTACCTTCATCGAAGGGGCCGAACTAGTATAAACTCTCTTGCGTCCCTGTGTCCGCTTTAACCCCTTCAAGCTAACCCGTCGCGATGGCTCCACGACTAAGTCCTTTCTCTAGGACATCTGCCGTGACAAAACCACGACAGTTGGCGCCCACCGTGGGGCTATCGCACGATGGTTTCAAGTTCTTGGAGGGCCGCTTTGAAGGACTCGCGGGCTACGCCATAGGCCGGATGACTAAGAGTCGTCGCGGCAAGCTTTACATCGACGATGCAGGCTGGGGCCCCGAGGCCGGCTCAGTTGAGTACGGGTACCGGGTCCCCTTTGGTGGCATACACGTTTTCATCGGCAAGATCAGAGAACCGGGCCCTGAGCCGGATATCTGCACCGACCTCGTCGAAACGGCTCAGCGTGCGCGATCTGCCCGGGTTAAACCGGCCATGAAGCGTGCCTTCGTGGGAGTCATCCATGGAGGAGGTCATGAGGATGGATCGGGATCTGGCGGCGAGACCGTCATTTACTCCGGCGATGAGTCATCAACCGGAGAAACCGAATCTCTATATCAGCTACAAGATGGCCGGATTGGGGGCTGTTCCGACGGCGACAGTATTCCGGACCCCTCTGATCTGCCCAACCGAGTTGGAATATTCATGGCCGGCACACAAGCAGCGCTTCATTCTTCGACCGCTGCGGCAACAACCTCCGGTTCAGCAGCGGCGACGGCTGCCGGGGCAGGAGGCCCTGTGCGCCCGCCGGCTCAAGTTCTATCAGAGCTATTTGATGCATTGGCTGTGCTTATGGCGGAAGCTAATCCGGCGGATCAGGACGTCCACAATGCGGAGATTGCAAAGGTAAGGGAACAGATCACCCAGGCCAAGGCGGACTTGGCAGCTGAGGATACCAGGATGGCCACAGAGCGGGCCGCTCTAGACGCACAAGCCTACAGGCTCATGTTGGACCAGAACGCGTCGCATGAAGTCATGAGGAGGAAGTACCGATCCCGTTTGCCTCCGGTTTTCGAGGCCAGAGACTTTTTCAACACCCCGGGAGCAGGAACCAGTAATCCGCTGGAGGGAAACCGGGCGGAAGCTCCTGGAACCGGTGCGCCGGTTCAGCCTCGTCGGATGGATCCGCCTTGTCAAAACACCATTATACCTCAGGCTGTTTCAACACCTCCGGGTCACTACTCCAACCCAATGGACAATCTCGTCGCCGCTGCCGCACGACTGGAGGCCATTCCAATTGAAGGTGACTCACCGTAGGCGATAGAGACGTGACGGGTCAAGAAGCTTCTTAGGGCAGGTTTGGACCAACAGTAAGCATACTCATACAGCCGTGACCGGATCCACTTGACCCCTCGCTCAAGCCGGAGCTATAGCAGGCGTATGGAGGAACCGGCAGTGTCAAGTAATGAACGACGTGGAGCACCCCGCGGCAACAACCCGGCGGGTGGTGCTGATAACGCTCAGGAAGTGGTGGACCGGGCCCGAGCACGCAGGGAGGCCGAGTTAGCCGCACAATATCAGAATCGGCAGCTTACGCCGGTTCGTCCAACTATTTCGGTCGAACCCGGTGTTACTTCTAGCTCTTTGGGGGTGCCTTGCCTTGTCCCCGCTTTACGCCATGTGCGCCTGCCCAAGGATTTCAAGGGCCCGCGCAAGGTACCAAATTACACGGCGGATCAACCCCTAGAGACATGGGTGGAGAGCTATGAGATGGCCATGGAGATGCTGGATGTGTATGATGTGGCATGTGCGAAATACTTCACCATGATGCTTGAAGGAACGGCCCGCACTTGGTTAAAAAGCTTACCGGTCAATTCTATCAGTTCATGGGCCCAATTACGAACCCGGTTTATCAATAATTTCAAGGATACATGTAAGCAGCCCATGTCGATAGTAGACTTAGCTGCCTGTGTCCAGGAGGAAGGAGAATCGACGACTCATTGGGTGCGCCGGGTCTCACAAGTGTTGCATTCATCAGACCGCATCAACGCTGACACCGCAGTCTTAACCCTAGAAGGCAACTGCCGGTTTGGGCCCCTAAAGCTGAAGTTGGGACGGATGAAGCGCCATTGCACTGACATGGGGACCCTCATGGCTGCTTTGGTAAAGTATGCTGATTCTGATAGTACCAAGGATCCCGAATCTGATGATGACAAGGCAGGGAAGGGAAAGAGGAACAGCAACTCCAAAGGTCAGCAGCATCACTGGGCAGGCAATGGTGGTGGAGGCAAGCGTAAAGCGGATGGTAACATGGACTTTGTGGCTAATACCAACGCGCAGGACAATGGCCAGCGACGCAAGGGTAAACCGAAAAATCGCAGTGGGGCACCCAACCCTAACCCGGACCGCCTAAATTATCTACTGAGCCAGCCCTGTCCAAGACATGGGACGAAGGAGGTGCCAGCAAACCACCTTTGGAAGGATTGCTTCATTATGCAGGAGTTCAAGAATTCTAATGCTTTCCGGTATGATCACGGCTCCGGCGGTGGCTCAGGATCCGGGCCGGGTTACGGTGGAGGAAATTCCGGTTCAGGATTTAATGGTAATCCGGGCGGACATAATAGTCAAAATAATCAGAACAACCAGGGTGGTTACAACCAGCAGCAGCAACAGTCAGGTTACCAGAGCAACCCAAAGCAGTTGAATAGTGGGCAGTACCATGTCTTTACCACTAGCTTGGACAAGCGAGACCGGAAGGTTCAGAGGCGGGCAGTCAACTCTGTTGAACCGGCCGTGCCCCGTTATCTACGCTGGTCTGAACAGCCAATCATATGGAGCAGAGAGGATCACCCTCCCCAGGTTGATAATCCGGGTCAGTTGGCTCTGGTGGTGGCGCCTCAGGTGGGAGGTTACAAGTTCACCAAAGTGCTCATGGATGGAGGGAGCAGCATTAATATCTTGTACTATGAGACCTTCCGTCGTATGGGACTAACAGATAAAAATCTCAAACCGTCTAATACGGTGTTCCACGGTGTGGTACCTGGCAAGTCAGCATATCCTGTTGGTAAGATAGCTCTGGAAGTGGCCTTTGGAGATGATCATGATTCCAGGTCGGAAACATTGACGTTTGAAGTGGTGAAAATCCAAAGTCCATATCACGCCCTGTTTGGGCGACCGGCCTACGCCAAGTTTATGGCACGGCCCTGTTATGTGTATTTGCAGCTCAAGATGCCGGGTCACAAGGGGACAATAACGGTTCACGGAAGCCGTAAAATTGCTTTGGAGTGCGAGGAAGGAGATGCGGCCTACGCAGAGTCGGTTTGTGCCACCGAGGAGCTGAAGTATTATAAGGACAATGTTGATCCGGCGGACATGACTCCATTAAAGAAGCCAACTACGGAGCATGATCCGGCCCTGAAGTTCAAATCAGCAGCAGAAACTAAGCTTGTTGACTTCGTACCTGGCGATTCGTCCAAGCAGTTCAGCATCAGTGCCAACTTGGATCCGAAATAGGAAAGCGCGCTCATCGAGTTCATCCGTGAGAATCGGGACATTTTTGCATGGAAGCCCTCTGACATGCCAGGTGTACCGAGGCAACTCGCTGAGCACACCCTTAATGTGGATCCTAAATACAAACCGGTGAAACAGTTCCTCCGCCGGTTTAACGAAGAAAGACGCAAGGCGATTGGAGAAGAGGTAGCCAGGCTCTCAGCAGCTGGTTTTATTGTTGAAGTTTTTCACCCTGAGTGGCTTGCCAATCCGGTGCTAGTCCTTAAGAAAAACGGCACCTGGCGCATGTGTGTGGATTACACAGATCTCAATAAGGCTTGTCCAGTAGATCCTTTTGCCCTCCCCCGTATTGATCAAATCATTGATGCTACAGCGGGTTATGAGCGTTTAAGTTTTTTGGATGCATATTCTGGCTATCATCAGATCAAAATGGCAGTTAAGGACCAGGAGAAGACGACATTCATAACTCCCTTTGGAGCCTTCTGCTATGTGTCTATGCCCTTTGGGCTCAAAAGTGCCCAGGCAACTTATCAACGGTGTGTACACAATTGTCTTTACAAGCAGATTGGCCGTAATGTACATGCTTACATGGATGATATCGTGGTTAAGTCCAGGGAGAAGGAGACTCTGGTTGACGATTTGAAGGAAACCTTTGATAACCTAAGGACGTACAAGATGATGCTTAATCCGGACAAGTGTGTCTTTGGTGTACCGGCGGGCAAGTTATTGGGTTTTCTGGTGTCCAACAGGGGAATTGAGGCTAATCTGGAGAAGATCACAGCCATCACATCCCTGGCTAAACCGAAGTGTATCAATGATGTTCAACGCCTGGCAGGCCGGATTGCCGCGTTAAGCCGGTTTATCAGCCGCCTTGGTGAGAAGGCAAACCCTTTGTATCAGATGTTGAAGAAGACGGATCAGTTCGTCTGGAGTTCTGCTGCTGATGAAGCATTTGAGGACTTAAAGCAGCAATTGGCCAATCCGCCTGTGCTCGCCGCTCCCATTGACAAGGAGCCGTTACTGCTATATGTTGCTGCTAATGCTTGTGAGGTCAGCATGGCTATTGTGGTGGAGCGAAAGGAGGCAGGTAAGGAGCATCCGGTTCAACGTCCGGTCTATTATATCAGCGAGGTACTCATTGAGTCCAAGCAAAGGTATCCGCATTGGCAGAAGCTGGTGTACAGAGTTTTTATGGCAAGTCGGAAGCTTAAGCAATACTTCCAAGGGCACCCAATTACGATGGTTAGTTCTGCTCCTTTGGGGGATATCATCCAGAACCGGGAAGCGACTGGCCGGATTGCCAAGTGGGCTATAGAGCTTGGGCCGCACGAATTGAAGTATGTGCCTCGGACGGTGGTGAAGTCTCAAGCACTGGTTGATTTCATCAATGATTGGACGTAAATGCAAGCACCTGAGGAAAAGCCGGATCACACATATTGGACCATCCATTTTGACGGATCCAGGAAATTGGAAGGCTCGGGGGCTGGAGTCGTATTAACTTCCCCACGAGGTGATAAGTTTTGTTACGTTCTCCGCTTAATGTTTCCTTGTACTAACAATGCAGCTGAGTATGAAGCCTTGCTCCATGGTCTCCGGATGGCTAAGGAGATGAACCTAAGTCGAGTTAAGTGCTTCGGTGACTCGGACCTCGTGGCTCAACAAGTGTCTGGCACTTGGGACTCCAAGGACCCACTCATGGCAGCATATCATCGTGAGGTGGATATTGTTGCAGGTCATTTTAAAGGCTATCAGGTGGACCACGTGGACCGACGGAGGAATGAAGCGGCGGACGCTTTAAGCCGGCTGGGCTCTTAGTGCAAACCGGTCCCGCCCAATGTTTTTCTGGATGTGCTGCACAACCCGTCGGTCAAGCTCCCTGGTGAAGCGGATTTGGCTATTCCTGATCCGGAGGCTCAATTGGTGGCAGCTCTTCATGTCATTCCGGATTGGACGCTTCCTTACCTGGCGTACATGAACCGGGGGGAGTTACCAGAGGATGAGATTCTGGCCCGACAGATAGTCCGGCGGTCCAAGTCCATGACTATTGTCAATGGCGAGTTGCATCATTGCAGTATATCAGGGGCATTTCAACGTTGTGTGTCTCCTGAAGAAGGCTGTGAAATTTTGCGTGAGATCCACGAAGGAGATTGTGGTCACCACACCGGTTCAAAATCTTTGGTAGCTAAAGCGTTTCGCCATGGCTTCTATTGGTTAACTGCTCATGCTGTTGCGGAGGATCTGGTCAGACGATGTGACGGTTGCCAAAAGTTTTCAAGACGTGCTCATGTGCCGGCTCAAGAATTGAGAATGATTCCAATTACTTGGCCGTTTGCGACTTGGGGGCTGGATATGGTTGGGCCTTTCAAAAGGTCCAAAGATAAGAAGACTCACCTCTTGGTGGCAGTTGACAAGTTTACAAAGTGGGTGGAGGCAGAACCTGTTAGAAAGTGTGACGCAGCCACGACGGTTCAGTTCATCAAAAAAGTGATTTTCCGGTTTGGCTTTCCATACACTATCATCACAGATAATGGTACCAATTTGTCCAAGGGTGCCATGAAGGAGTTCTGCGAACAGGAGCATATCCGGCTTGACGTTTCATCAGTGGCACACCCACAGTCCAATGGTCAAGCAGAAAGGGCTAATCAAGAGATCTTGAGAGGCATCAAGCCCTGGCTCATGGTTCCTTTGCAGAGAACGCCGGGTTGTTGGGTAGAAGAATTACCATCTGTGTTATGGAGCATCAATACCACACCCAACAGATCAACAGGATACACACCGTTCTTCATGGTTTACGAAGCGGAGGCGGTTCTCCCTAGTGATATCCGTCATGATTCACCTCGTGTGATGGCTTATGTTGAAGCGGACAACGAGACAGCATGGCAAGATGCTTTGGACCGGTTGGATGAAGAGCGTGACATAGCAGCTGCCCGATCGGCGATTTACCAACAGGATCTTCGTCGTAATCACAGTCGCCGAGTCAGAACCGGAACCTTTCAGGAAGGAGATTTGGTGCTTCGGCTCATCCAAGATCAGACTGATATGCATAAGCTATCCCCACCTTGGGAGGGGCCTTTCGTGGTCAGCAAGAATTTGCACAACGGGTCATACTATCTGATCGATATTCGAGAGCATAAAGACTCACGTACATCAGAGGACCACTTGATCGGCATAAATGCCACGGTTTCATCTGGGGGCTTGGTCGAACCCGAACCATTGCCATGCCACTTGATCGGCATAAATGCCACGGTTTCATCTGGGAACTTGGCTGACTTGAACCATAGCTACACCTATCGGGAGCTTGGTCGTGTTCGACCATGGTAACGCCATCTGATCAGCTCAAATAAGCCTGTTTTTGCAAACGGTTTTGTCATTGCCTTTGCTTTACACTTTTCTTTGAAAGATATTTCTTTCTTTTTATTGTGTTTATTAAACCGACAAAGTTTTAAGCCGGTTCAAACTGTCAATTGACGGAACACGGTCCATTTTAATCCGGAGACTATTTGCTCGGTTTGATTTTTTTGTTAACATCCTATTACGGAGTAACACGGTGTTTATTATAACTCGGCAAGGTTTACATGGTAAACTGGCGTCATATATATACAGGAGCTGCTATCTCCTCCAACAGTGTGGGTTTATAAAACTCCGCTTCAAGATTGGCCAAGCCAACTTCACGTCCAACGATGGCAGGTATTATGTATCTCAAAATTTGGTCATATACTTAAAAATTTCGGATGTTTTGATTTCATGTATGTAGACATCATATTCCGCCTGACGGTACAACCGCGGTGGCACTTTAAGATTTTTATTGCAGAAAGTACTTTGGAAAGTTCATCACCCAAAGGAAGAGCAAGTTGCAGTAATTATGCACGAAGGCATATCAGCATCAAAAGTATTAGCTAGCCTATTACAAGGCAACACGGTGCCCATAATAAGATCATTGTTTTTCGCAAGGGAGAAGCAGTTTTAAACCGGCTTCTGGTTCAAGCTTGGTCACCAGCCCGGCCTGATGGTTGTGGGTCATCCCGCGCCGCTTCAGCTTCAGTTCTCTACCCAGCGACTGGAAATCAACAGTTGTCAAGTCGATTCCCATTAATGCTTGAAAGACAGCTTCATCATGGATCAGCAACGACGGGTCAATATCGAGAGCGTAAGTATGCTTACGGATTGGAGGGATAAGATTTTCCGCTTCATGAATTGGTGCAGCTACTCGCTTGTTTTAATTGTCATATTGGGCTTGATAATGAGACAAGTCTGCTTCTTCAGCCAATTGACAAGCTAGCGGACGCACCTCCCGGTTTATTGCTCGCAGATCCGCTTCACTAAACTCTGACCCGTCTTCCTTCAAGCTGGGATAGCCCTGAGCCACTTCAATAGGGTCAAAATCCGGCACCCAAGCTTTTGCCCGGATTAAGGCATTGATCGCACCGGTTCGAGCAGCAGATTTCTTCAGCTCTTCAACCTGGGCAGGAAGCACCGACAGTTTCATCAGAGTGTCCTGAATCAAAGTGGGCGCCGGCTTGTTGTGGGATGCAGTACAGATGATCCGTTTGTGCACCAGTGTACAGTTGTTCGATCAACTGTAGGCGGCTTTCAATTTCTTCCGCACATCTGACCCCAAGTGACCAATGTGTGTCCCTGAAATATCATAAAGGGTTAACAAACCGGCAGCTCTGTAAGACGGCAGAATCAATTCAGAAGTCAAACCGGCTTACCAAAGATAGCAGTGGTCATGGCATGTACGTGCCGCTTTATGCTGGTCAGTTCATCCGCCACCGGTTTTAGTGCAGCCTCGTCATCTTCTGCTTGTTTGATTAAAGCGGATTTTTCAGTGGCCCAATCCGCCCGCTTCTTCTTGAAGCTCTCCTTAAGCTGTTCCATGGCGCTTAAAACGCTGGTTAATTCCTCTTTTGCTTTGGAGATTTCAGCTTGTTGGGATTTCAGATTTTCTTGGAGATCGGCAACTTGGCTTTCTTTCGTCTTCAGCTCAGCCTGCATGCAGACAGTTATATGATTCAGCAAAACGGTACAAGGAGTACCAACCACATAACAAGTTATGCACTTGGCACTTGGGGGCTAATGCATATTCGATCTTCATCTTTCAAATTGCTTACAAAGTCCCAAGATCAATACAAGTATTCAACTTGGCACTTGGGGGCTAATGGCTATTTGCTCGTATATATTCTGATGCGGCGATCTCAATTACTTAAAGTCCCGGTTTAACTACGCTAAGTTGAACCAGCCCTTGGGGACTACATCAGCGAATTTCAAAGCATTAAGATTTATATTAGTAAGTCCCGGTTTGAAAGAAGATTACAAACCGGCCCTCGGGGGCTAGGAGCGTCAACAAGAATTCAAATATACAAGCAGGAAAGAGCATATGGAAGTTACCTCATATTTATCTTTCATCATGTTAACCAGACCGGCTTCATAGTCACGACTGGTATACAACCGGTTCAGGTAGCCAGAATGGATATCTTGGGCGTTCAGAGCAGCGTAAGTCGCTAGATCAGCATTTCACTTGCCTTTGCCAAAGGCAGCAAATTCTTCCTTGGCAGTATGTTTGGACAAAGCGACAGGATTGCTTGGCTCTGTATGGCCAATGCCAGTAATGACAACCTCATCATCCTTGGCATCGCCGGTTTGCACTGGGGCTGTTGGCTTGTTAGTAGGCTTTGTCGGACCGGTGGATTTCTCAATCCGGATGGAGCTTGTGGGCTGATTGACAGGACTTGAGGTATCAATAGGTCTCTCTTCAGCAATAAGATCGTCGTCTTGCGGCGGTGGATCATTGGGTATATCCTCAGGAATAGCCACATCAAGATCTGGTGTTTTGCCCGGTTTAAGGACGTCATCCTCTTCGGTCGCTTTGTCTAGGCGAGCCTTCTTGCTTGGCCTAGGCTTGGCCCTGAAAGGAATAACAAAATCAAATACAGCATATGTTCCAAGGTAATGTACTGCAAATATTATGATAAGTATAGCTTACCCAAGCACCGTTTTGAGCGCTGGCAGCTGAGTAGCCGATGACTCGCCAGAGGATGAGTGGGAAGTAACCTGGTAATCGGAGTCAGATGGATTAAGAGGTTGACGAAAGCAGCCCGCTTTAGGACAAGCACTGACAAGCAAATTAGAGACCTCTGAACGGCGTTTCCGAACCGGACTGTTCGGTAAACCGGCGGAGGTAACTACCTGGCCGCTGTGTCGGGTTGTGCGACGAGCTTCATGCTGTTGGGTCTTCATAAGAAATTTGGGATCCAAATAAGCAAGAGGATGAGAAAATTTAACTTTCCAGTTTGCCTGACAGATTTTTAGTGAAGGCAAAGGTTCTGAATCGGAAGAGAGAATAATTACCTCTGCAGCATCAGCATGGCTGGCTTCGGCATCATCCTGACAAATATCATCATCAATAAGACGCATGAAAAATAATCCAAGTGAGTCAAGCCCTACCTCAAGGTCCGGATTATCCACATCATCATCAGGGGCCGGATTAGAGGATGCAGTGGTTCTTTTCCTGTGGGCAGTCTTCTTCACAGCTTTAGTCTTTTGCTGGGTTGCTCTTTCCGGTTTTTCTGGTTTTTCTGGTTTCTCCTGCGGCAATTTCTTGCTCCAAAATGGATCATTGCCCTGGTTACACAAACACTGATATTAAACAATGACCAGATATATCAATAACAGATTCAGCAAAAAGAAAAATCAAATTCTTACAGCTGGCGGTTTGTTGGTGGCACAGAAGGGAAGCAGGCCGATTTTAGCACAGATGTGTTCCGGTTCATTCAACATCTTATTCACAGCCTCTGTGATTTCTTCATCGATGAGCTGGATGTTGGCATGTCGCAGTGGGTCATCAACACTGCCAGTATACTCGCACATCAAACCGGAGCGCTGACTAAGGGGTAGTATGCTCCATCATATCCAACAGCGAGCGAGATCAACCCCTGTTAAACCGTTGGCCATAAAGGCTCTGAGCTTGGACAGTTGAGGAGCGTATTTGCTTCTCTCTTTGGCAGTCAACCTTTGCGGAAAGGGGTGTGTATTGCTAGGCCGCTCTGGACGAAAGCCAGGCAAAGGATTTTCACCAGCAGGGGAGGTGTCTTTGCAATAGAACCATGTTTGATTCCACTCTTTGGGGTGGCTATGCATCTTGGAATGAGGGTATGTGACCTCTTTCCTTTTCTGAATCGCCACACCGCCCAATTCCGTATTGGAACCATCAGAAAACTCCGTACATCGGTTTAGATGGAAATAGTCTCTGAACAACTCCACTGTGGGCTCTTCTTGAAAGAATGTCTCACAAAGCACTTGGAAGTGACACGTGTTTGTAACAGAGTTGGGACCAGTGTCTTGTGGGTGGAGTTGAAAATCGGCTAAAACGTCCCGGTAAAATTTAGAACCGGGCGGCTTAAAGCCCCGGGCTAAGTGACCTACGAAAACGATGACCTCTCCTTCTTGAGGTGTGGGAGGGCATTCTTTGCCAGGAGCCCTCCAATGGATGGTATCTTTGCTGCCTAAGGCACCGATCAGGACTAAATCATCCAATTGACCCTCTGTGACGCGAGAAGGAATCCGGTTGCACTCATATACTTGCTTGGCCATGATGAAATCTACAAGGTAGATGATCCCGGTTCAAAAATGCATTGATTAAGGTACATTGGTATGTGCAATGTTAAACCGGAGACAGATCTATCTAAACCGAAGTTTTATGAAGCAACAACATCTGGCGGTTCAACAAGGGGACTAATGGTATATACCGGTTTGGCAATTTTTTCTACAAAGTTAAACCGCCTGGTCTAAACATTGAAGCAGATGAGTAAGTTTACAGAAATAGATTTCCTAAGACTTCTCTACAGCGACGGATCTGAAGCAAGTTCAGAAAATAAGGAAAATATTAAAGGTTCAAAAAATAACAGTACTGAATCAATGGGCAGAGATACATATAGATATATGGTCTTGAGGCATGAAACTGAAGGCGGATTCTAAAAGCTACCGCTACACAGAGTAAGGATTCACAGATGTATCTAGGAGTTATCGTATGAACACGAAATAGGAGATGAACACTAGAAGAACATGAAACCCTAGAGCAGATCTGTGTTGAAAAGAACAGAAGACTTACTGGAGATGAGAAAGACGCGGAAGGTTGCCGCGGTGCTCTGGTGCACCCAGGTTGATGCAGCGGCCAAGGTTGATGCAGAGGTTGACGGTGGCAGCGGAGCTCCGAAGCTGGGCGACGCGAGGAAGACGAAGCACAAGGGCACGGAGGGGAAAAAGAAATGACCCTTCGGTCCTATTTATAAGGCAAGGGACATGAGTCAGGCGCGAAAATCAAGGGACCGTGGGTTTGGAAACGAAGATGTCGCCTTAATTGTCGCAGACCTATTAAGGTCCTTTATAACAGGTGACGTCACGCTGGTTTACAACGACCAGAGAAGATGACATCACGGCGGTTCAACAAACTACAAGAAGATATTGAAGATGAAGATTTTTGCTATTTGACATGAAAATGTTCAAATCAATCTGGGGCCTAATGTTGGGGATATCACTACTGGGCATAAACCGGCCTATCTGGGCCGGGTTAACTTCGTCAGTAGTTAAGTATGTTAAAGCCCAAAAAGGCAGATGAGGGCTCAAGGCCCATAGTCGGTTCAAGGCCTGTAGCCATTAACCGGTGTTGGTATTTAACTTGCATTGTAAGTTAGGAATAAGTAGAGACCAAACCGGACACATCTATGAGCCAGTATTGGGACTCTGTGAACCGACGGGCGTCACCCGTGTATATAAGGGGATGACCCGGCGGTGGTTCAAGAAAAACAGACAACAACTCGAGACATAGGCGAAGCTTGTTTGCTCCCTGGTCATCGAAACCCCATCAATTCCATCACAACTAGACGTAGGCTTTTACCTTCATCGAAGGGGCCGAACTAGTATAAACTCTCTTGCGTCCCTGTGTCCGCTTTAACCCCTTCAAGCTAACCCGTCGCGATGGCTCCACGACTAAGTCCTTTCTCTAGGACATCTGCCGTGACAAAACCACGACAGGTTCCTTCCCTTAAGCGCGCGACCCCTTAGGTTCAAGCCGGCTTGGTCGCAGTTCGGATCACCTCCGGACTACATGGCTGGTAGCGGCCTCTAGCAAGGCGTGCGACCACCAAGCAGGCGTTGAAGCTGGTTAGGCGAACCTGTACATCACACTTCCATTCCTTTTGCCACATGATATATGTTGTCGGGCTCAAGGTGAGTCTGTCATCCTTGTGCTAGCCTGACCTCTTTCTCGTTCCAGTGATGCCGACCACAAACCGGATTATCTCATAATCCTTGTCGCATGGCCATGCTTATCCTGGTCGGATCACACGAGGGGTGTCGTGGAAATATTACGGCAGATGTCCTAGTGTGAGGACTTAGTCGTGAGGCCAACGCATCTATGTGGTAGCTTGAGAGGGGTTGAGCGTAATCGAGATACGCAACACAAGACAAGGATTTAGACAGCTTCGAGCCCCGGGAAACATCATCCGGTAATAGCCCTACATGCTGTTTGTGGCTAGATCTCATTATGGTCATGAGGAAGTCGCCGTAAACCGGCTCTCCCAGTTAACCCTAACCCTTTAAGATTGTTTCTTCTTACTTGTTCCACTTTGGGGAGCCCTGCCCCTCCTTATATAAGTTGAAGGGGCGGGTTACATGTAGAGTCCAACTCGGACTTAAGACTTCACTATTATGACCTCTCTTCATGGGCTTCTTAACATCTTGGGCTTCATAATGTCTCGGGCTTCATAACTCCTGGCAACCCAGTTATCACTGTCTGTCGGGTTATAACTGGTGCCGGTTTAAGATGGTCTGCCGGTTTATGATTGTCTGCTGAGTTATCGTGTGACTTAACTCCTGTCTTAACTGTCAGCCGGTTTAACAACCTTCCGGTTTACCCTCTAAGTGAACTGCCTGTTTTACCTGCCTGTCTTAACTGTCAGCCGGTTTAACAACCTGCCAGTTTACCGTATGACTTAACACCAACCAGTTTACCACCTGCCTTAACACCTGCTGGTTTACTAAGTCCCAGCCGGGTTATAACTCCGGCCGGGTCATACCGCGGGGTATATCCCCGACATTAGCCCCCAGTTTAATTTGGATTTATCCATGTTAAACTGATCCCGATCATCCTTAAGTCCTTGTTACTTCCTTCTTCTATAAAATCCGGGTCAATAGGCCAGCTTCATAATCAATTTGCTGACATTGGTTTGTCATAGAGAAATATTGTGAAGAATAACTCCTTTGACTCAGCTCCCAATGCTTTAACAAAAATATTGATCTTTGAAATATTCATCTGATCTTCAGCAGGTTTAAGAATGTAGAACTTTGCCGGTTTATCATTGCCGGTTTACAAATATTGATGGCACCGGGTCATAATTGTAGTTAACATCAAGCTTGAAAATGTACCTCTTATATGCCTATCACTTGTAGCCCCCAAGTCTTAATAAGGTAGCATAGCAACAACTTAAGACTTGCTTCAATATGACTGTCACAAGCTTGAAGAAATCCAGGTTGTTCATCTCAATCACCAGTCAGAACTGAGTATTCCACATATGCAGCCCCCAAGTGCCGGGTTGTCATGCTTGCAGCAACCTGGGACTTGAAATTGCCTTATGCTTATAAAAACTTCAACCAGTGTTGCCCCCAAGGGCCGGGTCATTATGCAATAATGAGCAGGGACTTTATAGATATGATCATGTAGAATTGAACAACAACGTGTAGCCCCAAGGGCCGGCTCAGTAAGATAATATTGAGCTGGGACTTTATATATACTTCATTGAGAATAACATTATACGATGTAACCCCCATCATGGGGCTTGAACCCACGTCCACAAGGTTGAGAGCTTTGTGCTTTACCAACTGAGCAGTGGATCCTTTAATAATAGATGAAAATTTGTGTACCTTGATTTGTTGACAAGAGCAATTGGTAGCCTCCAAGGGCCGGCTCATTATGATGTGATGAGTCGGGTCTTCAATAAATGAGCAAACAATGACTTTGCATTAGCCCCCAAGTGTCATGGTGCATGCTTGCAGCGACATGAGACTTGTGTATTTGATGTAATCCCAACTTGAATAATGTAGCCCCCAAGTGCCGGGTCGTAAGCCTGCAGCGACTCGGGACTATTCCTTCAATTGTAGAATAAATCATATCCATTGATAATATGATAGCCATTACGCTAAAGCGACTTTGAAAACCTTAATCATAATACTGGTTATTGATAACCATAAAAAATCCAGCTGTGTTGGCTATTACAGATTTTGAATACTATAACCTGGTTTTGACAACCGGTTCCTGCCATATAAACCGGTATATCCGTGCTCATATGATACATGTTATGATGATGTAATGATGATGCAATGTATGATGCAATATATGATGATGTATGTGTATGATCAAGAGGGTTTAAGCTATGGTTCGGATATGACCAGAGTCCCCAAGTAGTCATAATTGTGGCATTGCACCGATCAAGAGGTGTAGCTATGGTTCGAATACGACCAAGCCCCCAAGTGATTTTCCTAGTGCCCTTATGCCTATCAAGAGGTGTAACTATGGTTCGAACCCATAGCCCCCAAGTGATTTCCCTTGTGGCCTTTATGCCTATCAAGAGGTGTAGCTATGGTTCGGATACGACCAAGCCCCCAAGTGATTTCCCTGGTGCCCTTATGCTGATCAAGAGGGTATAAGCTATGGTTCGGATACGACCAGAGCCCTCAAGTGATTTCCCTGGTGGCCTTAAGCCTATCAAGAGGTGTGACTATGGTTCGAACATAGCCCCCAAGTGATATTGCGAGCTGTGCTCAAGGGATATCCATGTTTGAGCTGTGATGTGCAACAGACTCTCTTTGGCCCCTTATGATAATATTGGCTTGATAGCCGGATCAAGAGGTGTAGCTATGGTTCGAATACGACCAAGCCCCCAAATGATATTGTGGGCTGTGCTCAAGGGGTACCTATGTTTGAGCTGTGCTTTTGCAACAGACTCTCTTTGGTCCCTTTAATTTTTCCTGGGAACTCGAACTTGCGAGAGATTATTCTTTTTGAACCGGAAATTCTTAACCGGCTACTGAGAGCTTCAAAGCTTTGCGGGAGATAGCTTTCCCTTGAGCCGGATTATAAACCGGAATCCTTCTTTTTAAGCCGAAAATTGACGGCCTTTAAATTTTCACCAATATGGCGATTTAGGGTCCTGCATTAGATAACTTTGCAAGCCGGAGTAATTACTCTTTTAAAGAAAGCAACATATAATATAAAAACATACTAGATGGATTTCACCTGATATGTTAGGCCAGTTAATATCCACTGTAGGGTTGATGGTCACCATGGTGAGGCTGAAAGCAATCATGGCCGAGTCGGCCGTGACAGCAGGCAGATGATTCAGCCATGGCGTTGTAAGTTGTGCGGACGAGTAAGTTGTTCTCCTTGTTGCAAGCTGGCGCGGACGCGTGAACCGACCGTCCGCTCATCGGGTAATGCGACACGGAGGAAAACATCGTTGTAGAATGTTGCGAGTGCATGCTCTATACCTGCAGTATAACAATAATTTTACATGTATATAAAAACATCAATAGGGCAGTATAATAATGTTTTAGAGAAATTAAAATCTACTTGATAAAATATATAGGAGGGATAACACCTGATTTTGTTTTCACCGGGTGAACGTGGACAATGTCTTGACTGCACCCATAACCTCACGTGGAGTAATAGTGGCCACGATGGTTGCTCGCTGTTAGCGGCGGCTTACGCGTGGCGGTTCAACGATGCACACGATAGCGAGGCCGGATCAGGCAGAACCGCTCGTGTCAGGGCGGCGACTCGGAGCGAGGGTAACCACAGGGTCCATGTCTTTCACCGGATTATCCTGGTTTTTCGTCGGACGTAGCGATCGTAGCAAAGCTCATCATTCAGGTTTTAATGAGTCTTCATATCCATCCATGCATCAAGCTTTGAAAGGCGTGCCTAAATAGCGGTTTTTTATTTTAAGGACAGACGATCTGCCTGTAGCAGCCGCAAATATTCAGTACTGTTGCTGAATTCTCTCTTGATCCATATCTGTATCCAGGGTATTTTTGTACTGATCCCCTCGAAGACCCTGCCAGATGCTGCCACGACTTGTAGAAACAACTACCAACCCGTGGTTGGTGATATATGTGCATGATAGCGTAGACCACGACAATTAGATTTTTGTATTATCCCCAAAGCTATTCGTCCTCCAAAGTCTCAACCAAAGCTGATGCTTGGGACCCCATGAAATCAATTGGATTCTTACTGACACAGGTGACCTGGCGCAGACCACGACAATTTAAAACACACACGACCGCCGGAGGCAGCATACCGGCTCAGCTCAAAGCACTGCAGCGGTTCATCGTGCAAGAGAGCCGGGGCGAGCAACCTACGTAGCACCGATACGGCAACACAGATACGGCGATACGGGTACGGCGATACGGGATACGACAATTTTCAAAAACAGCAATACGGCTATACGGCAAGTATATATAAATAATTAGTAAATTGCATGCTATAAAGACAAAGAATAATAGATCAAAGTACTGCCCCATAAGTTGCATTCATGCCTCTTTTCATCAAGTCGTCTTCATGACTGAATGATCATCAATTTACTGAATCCCCATGCTGCTTGCAAAATACATCATATGCTGATATTAGAATTTGAACTAAACATAACACTTGTGCGGTTCCAAATTAATGCCAGATAAAAAGGATTTTGGATATAGTTTTCCTTGTGACGGCCCAGGGCGCGGCGGTACTTGTGATATTTCTGCTTGGGACGCATTTTATTCAAACCCTCGGTACAAAAAAATTGTACAATGGATTAGCAATCCGCCGCTTTAGTCCACTCAGCCATCTATAGCCTGTTCTATTCGTTCCGAACCAAATTTGCGCTGGGTTTAAGTAACATAGTACACGATGGAGCTCGAGAGGACAGCACCTTTTTCTAAGAAGGATTTTTGTAATTCAGGATTAATAGTACTTAGAATGGCTTTTTCATATTGAGAAATTCTGTCTAGTGGCATTAAAAGCCTAAAATAGTAAAGACGTTGGCTTGTAGCTTGCTTACCTAATAATACATGACTGATGCTTCCCAGCCTCTCAACTGAAGATTGGCCTGCAGATGACATTGTCGGTATTTCACTCCCTAGCACGTCAGCAGGTCAGCAGCAAATCATAGTTGATACAACAGAGGCCAACACCCAGTGCCCATCAGTAGCTAGCAAGCACGCACACAATTACAGAACAAGCACGCAGACGGACACACCAAGCACGAACGCACGCACGCCGCAGCAAGCACACACCACGCACGCACTCGGCAGCAAGCACACACATAATCAGCACGCGGCAAGCCAGCAAGAGCGGGAGGACCAGGCACCACCGGAACAGAGAAGAGAGCAGAGATTGGGAAGGGACCGGGGGATACCTTGCTGGTGACGGCCAACAGGCGGCGGCGGCGGACACTCCAAGCGGCGGCGAGGCAAGTCCAGATGGCCGCGACGGAATCCAGGCATCGGCGGCGCACTCGTGCGGTCGCACCTGAATCCTCGATCCAATCTGCCGCATAGCAAACTGCGAGAGAGAGTGCTGGCTGTTTAGGGTTACGACTTTGCGAGCGGTGGAGTGGGCCTCTACTGGGCTTCCATGTCGCCGGCGTGTCGGCGCCGTCCCGGCAGCGTATCGGCATTTTTTTCTTTTGTTTTAAATCGAAAATCATGATACCCCACGGATACCCGTATCGCTGTCGTATCTTGCGTATCGCCGTATCGGTGACGTACAGGACGGCGATACACAGGTTTTCCACGTATCGGTGCTTCGTAGCGAGCAACCAGCAGGAACGACAATAGGAATCGGCCGAAACGGAGCGGGTCACAGCGGCAGCAGCTCGGCGACTTAATAGTTACATGGAGAGGTTCCAAGGCAGGGGCGGCGGTTTACACAGTTTGGGTGCAGACCGGGTCCTCGGTGGCTCATCGCGGAGGCAGAGACGGTCGGAAGGCCGGCTCAGAGCAAGGCCGAGCAGCGACGGCTTCGAAGCGGCGCGAGGCGAGCCATGGCGTAGAGGCGGGGTGATCCCAGCGAGGCCTGGTGGCTCTGGCGAGTTTTGAAGGCCGGTTCCACGGCGATGCAGATCGACATCGGAGACGACTTGAAAACGCAGTGGCGAGGCGGAGTCGGAGAGGTGGTTAACACACTGATGAGGGTAACTCCATATGCGGACAACTCGGCGAGGTGCAACAGCGGTTTGGCAATGCACCGGTGGAGGCGATGCTCAGCAGGAAGAAGCGCAGTGGCCAGCTGGTGACGCGGCAAGCCACAGCGGTCGGCGGACGGGGTAAAGCGGCCTGGCGCGTGGTTGATACGGGGGATCCGGTCGTTGACCGCAGTGGCCGGCTGCGAGACCATGGCAGCTCGTGTGCAGCAAGGCGGATCACCACGGCCGGGCCGGCTCACCACTAGCGGCAGCTCAAAATCTGAAAATTGTTCGTCGATTCGTATTGGTTTAACCGGACGCCTGACTCACCGGATCTCCACCAGTCTTTAAGGAGCTTTTCGGATTCCCTACGCTCCGGATTAACCCCTCCATGGAGCTAGAACAGTCTAGCGAAGGTAATAATTTGCAGTTGTAGATTTGACGCAAGCACTCGAAGAAGGCCGGCTCGTGAGCGCAATCAAGGCGGGGCGCGACTGAGGCAGAGCCTGTCCCGCGCAGCCGTGATTCGAAGTGGGGGCATCGTGGCCGGCCCAAGGCGCAGCCAGTGATAGCGGTGGCGGCCCGACGTAGAGGTGAGGCCGGCGCGGCATGCAGGTCGAGGCGGATTAGCGTCGGCGGTTCACCCACAGGGTTGTAGAGTTCGCGACTCAAGCCGGGCATCTGCTGCGGAATCTGCGGCAATAGCTCAAGGGAGTACCTAGAACTCATCTAGATGAGACGTAATTTGGTCTCATTCATCTGGAAAACAAGAACGGATATAACCCACTCAACACACACGCATCTTATAGCATCATATTTAATGGCTATAAAAGGTGAATGAGATCAAATTAAATCTCATCTAGATAAGTTCTAGCAAAACTGATAGCTCAAAGGCAGTACGCTCGCGAGACCGCGGTTGAGGTGGACGCCGTGACCCGGAACAACGGTTTATGGCGTGGGAGCAACGAGCTAAGGCCGAATAGCTCAACCCGGCTACAGACGAGGCGCACCGGCGATTTATAGCGACGACGACACGTGGTTGATGCGGCACCGGCTCTTCCGTCACTGTCTTGGTGGCAACCAGTGATTCCAGTAATCCGTCCTCCCAATCCTTTTATAAATCGTGATCTTCAGACAAGCCTTCAGCAGTAAATTTTGATCCCGTGGACTACTACTTGACGTAGTACTTTTCCTTCCATCATTACATTAGGAAGTAACAGCAAGCCCGTACACTGCTACCTTGAGACTTGAAGCGTGAAGCCAGCAAGAGCATGAGGCGGCAATGGCGGGTCACGGCGGCGGCAGCTCGACGCGCGATGAAGACGACCCCAGGCGCGGACGACGAAAACGGGTCAGGCGGCCGGCCGGTTTGACACAAGTGATACAGTTCAGGGCCGCGAGCTCGGGCGACTCGGAGCGGCGCCAGGTCGGGGAGATTCAGCGGCGGTGACTCAAGTGGCTCATCGCGCAGCGGAAGCAAGGCAACTTCAAAGTGAAGACAAGCTGCGGCGGCACCAGTGACTTAAGGTAAACTCGTGGCCACAGCAACAGAGGTGTCCAGGTGCTTGATGCGAGCCTAAGGCCACAACGGCAAAGGCGGTCGGTGGCTTGAAGTGATTCACAGCTGCGGCGGCGCCCCGGTGAGGTGAGGCGAGGCGAAGTAGCGTCTCGCAGCCGTGGTGATGAAGGTGAGCGGCGGCTCAACAGCAGACGGCCGGCAAATCTAACCCGGAGATCTGTGCAGCCTTGAGGCTGACGTAGCAGATGGGTCGGGGGCGGGCGCAGAACAAAAGCCAGCCGCCGGCTGTGGCCAGTTTCCGGGTTGTCGCAGGTTCGGCCGACTCACGTCCGTGTATCAGTTTGCGTCCGGGTAGTAGTCCTTTTCTTCCTTTTTCAACTCTGTATCTTACTGTCCATCTTTGTATATCCTTAATGCGTGAGCTTTCTACGTTTCAGCCCAATACAATAATGATTGGTTCAATAATTTTGTCTTCATCTCTACTCCTAATGTCTGAGTTGGTAGTCTCGCCTCACTCCGGTTAATTGTCCCCCGCCGTTTTTTTATCCCACCAACCCATTTAAACCAGATTTTCCCCATGATTTACGTCTCATCGGTTTATTTTGGCCTCACTGCCCACCACCTCCTCCCATTGGTTTAAACGGGTTATCAATTTTTGGTAATGCAATAAATTCACGTGGGAATAAATCAGACATGGTCGGCAATCAATCTCAAACCTGCCAAAAGATTTGGTAACGGAATAAATTCAAATGGAATTGTAGGGGCGTTCTTTGGTAATGCAATAAAATTCACACGGAAATAAATCAGATCACGATGGGCAATCAATCTCAAACATGCCAAGAGATTTGGTAACAGAATAAATTCAAATGGAAGGGTAGAGGGACATTCGGGTGGTAATCTCTACTCCTAAACGGCAGTCCGTACGTCGTTGTACATCCCCACCGAAGCAACGATGGCCCACCGTCCACCGATATTTTTCCGACGAAGGAGCCCCACCGATTTTCTCCAGCGAAGGAGCATCTTCCTCCCGATTTTCTTTCCAGCGAACCCCAGGTTCGATTGGTTTTTTTCTCCCCTCTCGATCGTGTCCACCCCGTCCCGATCTCCTTCTCTCAATCGTTCCCAATCCCTTTTCGATTCTGATTTTTTTTTCCTTTCCAAATCCGATCCCCACCCAATCTGGATATAGATGAAGCCTTGCCTTCTGTCCATTCCATCACATCCTCATGGAAGAGAGAAAGAGGGGGACCAGGGGTGAGGCCAGTGGCGATGCACCTATGTTGGCCAGTGAGGCATGATCGGCATGTAAGTAAGGGTCCCTGCGTCTATATGTGCCGAAGACTACGTGCGTCGTAGCCTCTGCGACCCGCAAACTGTCGCTGCCGCTGCGACCCTTCTTCATGTGGTGATCTTTGAGAAGGCCGGTGGCGCCGTCACGTCGGCCTCCCTCGCTCCAATCCAGGACGTCATGGCGCTCAACAACCCCTCATTCCTCGGATCCACCTGCGAGAGATCGTCGACGCCATTGCTAGCTCTCACTTTGAGTCCGCGGTTGAGGCTGCCACGGAGGAGGCCGTCCTGACGTGGATGTTGCACGCACTGCTGACGCTCCTGCGCTTGGGGACCAACACATCTGCTTCGCCATGAAGACGTGATTCGTGTCATACAGTCTGCGGACAAGGAGGAGCTCCTGCAGCGGTTCAGGTATAGATGTGCATCTCATTATTTTTTTTACCTCATATGAGGGCAGGTACGGTTCCTTTTTATGCTATTTGTTGTGAGTGCGTTGCAGGTTCACGTAAACTGAATGGGCTAATCTCAGAGTTCCTCCATCAAATAAACTGGATTGGCTAATCCAGAGTGCTTGCCCGTAAAGTGTATGCCTCCTTTCTAATTTTTTTATATTACTTCAACAATAAAAGGTACAGAAAAACCATATAAAGTACTTCATCTGTTCCTAAATATAAGTCCTTTTAGAGATTTCAATATGAACTACATACAGATGTAACATTCAATCATTTGCTCCGTATGTAGTTCA
This sequence comes from Triticum aestivum, assembly GCF_018294505.1. Taxonomy (NCBI): domain Eukaryota; kingdom Viridiplantae; phylum Streptophyta; class Magnoliopsida; order Poales; family Poaceae; genus Triticum; species Triticum aestivum. The sequence goes on along the minus strand of NC_057806.1, from coordinate 385,502,038 downwards.
TACTGGAATCTCTAAAAAGACTTATATTTATGAAGGGAGGGAGTAACACTTTGTAGATGCGTGAAACATGTACAATCGATTTGCTCTGAGGAGAAAAAGACAATTCATCAGCTAGATATATCAAAGGACAGTCTATGTCAATTGAACTAGCACTTGAATTTTAGCAAATCCAAGTTTTTTTTCTACAACTGCAATTCGGTATTTGGGTGGGCTATGATATGACTCAGTTTATTAGCTTCAACGGATTTTAAGTGACAACACGCTGATGAATAATAGAAACACCACGCTGTCCATATGGGTGGACTATGGATGGATGGCGCCTACAAACACCACGCTGCAGGCCTGCAGCTCGACCTACATTTTTTTCTTCTCTCCCTCAGGCTTGAATGTCCGCGGTCAATCTCTGCCGCTGGTGGTGCAAGCTCCGCATGCACTTGTCCGAGCTTGCCGAGCAGTCTGCACTGAAGCAAACTCACTGGTCGTCCTCTTCCTTTTCAGTTTGAGATAGACAGAAGTACTTCCGAACTTATTTGAATTTTTGTTTGTGTATGTGTTGTTCATTCGTTGGTAGTTGCTGCTGTTCAAATCTCAGCACCATTATATAGTACCATCCATTCTCGCTGACACTAACAATACTTGGAGATTTACCAACAATGGTAGTAGACATCTTCCTAAACTCCGTTCACACTGCCGACGCCCAATTTATTTCCTTTCCCCGACACGCAGAAGATATCTGCGATATTTGCCGAATTATTATTTGCAGGTTTGAAGTACCAAGGCACAATGGCTGATTGGGCACTGGAGGAACTGCATGCCATGGTTCAGACACCAACTTCCCTGATGCGACCAACTCATCAGTTCACTTTTGCATTGTATGTGTACTATTACATGGTAATTTAACACGAGTTTGGGTTACTTGACATCGTAAAATATGGTGGCTACTCTTGGATCTGGAGAATCTGGTGGTTCTGTTTATATTATGTATTGTGGGACTATTGAGTTCACAACACTTTTCACGGTTGCAGCGCATGGAAGATATGACTTGTTCCATCGACCAAGTACTTAATTCATAATATGAAAAGGTGAAGGTGAGGTAGATATGTAGTGCTTGTGTGTCGTGAATTGAGTATTTAAGTATAGGGTAGGAATCTTTACATTATCAGTATTTTATATTACGTAAATTATTCCGGCTCGCACTTGAACTGTAAGCTCAATGCTTCCGATACCACCGTTCTTGTGGACATATGAGCATTGCAGCCTATGTTTCTATGTTAATGATATAGCGATGACAAACTTTGGACAGTCTCCACATTGGTCGCCTCACAATCAGCTTCGGTGATGACAATGGCATCGTCTACTTCATGGCGAAGATCGATGAGATGGAGGAGGCATGGGTGGTTGTTGTCGACATACCTTCCTAATCTCTACCCAGATTCACACCCTGGTTCTTCATATGTATTGCTAAGTTGAAGGGAGGCATGGTGGTAGGATGAGTGCAAAGCAGAATATGTTTTCTTTCACGAAATAAAGTAGACTCTGTTCTTAATCACAAAATGGAACATTTTATGGCTTATGATGTTCTGAGTACAACAACTTTTTCAGTTTCCGCAACATGCAACAATGAGCTTTGACTATTTTGTGATGGCTTAAGTTGAATGTGTGAAACAAATACTCATATGTGATTTCTTTTTGATTTATACTCATGCACAAAAATAAAGAGCGTCTTGATTCTTGATGTTGAAGGCAGTTGTAGCTAAGGCTGGAAACACTAGAAGAATTTTTTTTGTCTATACATAGCTCATGATTCAGCCCTTGTCTACTATGTGTGACAGTTGGTTATTGGACTGGATGTTGCTGACTCATCAGCCTCGATTTTCTTGTGGCTTGAAATGCAGGTTTGGTTCATCTAACACTATATTGCGTGTATTTGTCCAGTTCAATTTTTTTTACCATCTTGCAATGCAAGGTGCAAGAGAGCATGTGTTGTTCTATGTCTTATATCCTGTTAAATCCTGTAGGGGAATGGCATTGTAAGCTCGGATAGTTTGATATCATACGGAGAAGCAAATTGGTTGTGCCCATCGCTAGAAGATTCATCTTTGTACTCTCTTGTCCATTTATCAGTGCAACGAGAGTTAGTCCTGGTGATTGTCATATTGTATTCTTGTGATGCTTGCAGACTGGAAGTGTATTTATACTTCATGCTTATGAGTTATGATGAATCATTTCTATGGCATTACATACAGTCAGTGGGAAAAGGTCATTAGGGACTACATGTTTCACTAATGTGATTACAAACTAAAACTTGTGCAAGTATGATAAATGGGTGCATTGATCTCTTTTTTGTTGTAGTGCAACACCTTGGAGATGCACATAATTTGACATGACAGCCTCTTTTTCTACTATCAATGATGTTTGCTGCAGAGATTTTACAGTTGGGAGAAGATAGCAAGGAAAAAAAAAAGAGCAATTTAATTGTAAAAAGAAAGTCCCCAATGCAGCCCGTTGCAACGCACGGGCATTCTACTAGTATCAATTGCGGCCGGCTCGCTGTGACGTGAACCGTGGCAGTTGATTTTGATCATTGACTTTTTGACTGGCAAAGCACCTCCGGTATGTGGTGATGTACTGGCCCTGGCAGATTACTTCTTCCTTTCAGATATACTTGACGCAAAAGTTGCGTACACAGCTGCAACTTGCCATGAATCGGACAAAAGTACGGCGACCACACAATGTTTGCTGTTGACAGACAACTCCTCGGGACTTGAAGTGAATCTGCATACGTTGCGTGCCATGGATGTTAGGCTAACTCCACCGCACGACCTCAAACGGACGTTCGGATTGGCCGAATTTTGTTCCTTTGAGGCGCCGATGGGTTCGCCCGTGTCCGCCTTTGTCAGATGGGTCGTGCGTGCGCGCACCGTGCGGCCGCACCCCAAATCGTGTCCGGGATGGACGTGAATAAAAAAATAAAAACTAGAATAAAATAAATAAAAACTAAATAAAAGCATTTAAAAAAACATAAAACATATATAGGGGACGGCCACAAAACGGCCCAGTTTCCACGGCCACTTAAAAGGCCCAGTTTTCATAATTAACATATAAAACAAAATAAAAAAAACGCCTCCGCCTCCCGCGCGCTCCTGCCGCGCCCGTCGGTGCCGTGGCCGTCGCCGTCTTCACTGGCCGCCGGTGTCGTCGTCGTCGCTGACGAGGTCGACATCGGCCGGCGGCGTCCACAGGTGGGCCGGAGATGCGTGGTGGACGGGGTCGGGCTGGACGGCCGGAGGTGCCTGCACCACCTCCTCCCGTGGCGACGCCTCCCGCTCCGGTGACCGCGGCGGAGTGGGGCACCAGTTCACGCCCACGCCGGCGGCCATCTCCGGAGCAGTGCAGGACCAGCCCCACCCCTTGCCCAGCAGCTGCTGGAACGCGGCCGGCGGGTCCTTCCTCCTCTCCTCCTCCACGGCCAACATCTGCAGCTCCGGGAAGGCGACGTCCCCGGCGGCAGAGAGGGCCATTGCCTCCTCCAGGCCGTCCCACTGCCGTTCGTCGTGCGTGTACATGGAGTCGTCCATGACACGCTTGAGGAGACGGGCCTCCTCCTCCACTGACATGCGAGGAGGTGGAGGGGGCGACGGAGAAGGCGACGGCGTGGGCGTGACGCCGCGCACGCGCGTACGCCCGCACGCCTCTCGACGTGGCCGTCGCGGCCCCGACACCGTGCAGGCGAAGTATGACGCGCGACGCGTGTCGTGTTCGTCCTGGAGCCACGTGTCCCAGAGGTCGGAATCCGGGCCGTACCTATCGTCGTAGAACAGGTCGTCTAGGAGGAGGCGGCGCTCGATCTCATCGCGGCGCGCGCGGCCGCTCGCTGGCACAGGATGGATCGGGACCCGGTCGGCACTGAGGTGCCATCCGTTGGGGAGGTGGACGTCACTCCACGGGACCGGCGTCCTCGTCTCCCAGTACCTCCGGCACACGTCCACCGCCAGGTACTGTCGATCGCGCTCGCTGGCGGGCCTAGGTTGATGGTGAAGGGGGCCGGGACGGGGGCTCGACGGGAGGAGCGCGGCGGTGACACGGGCTCCTTCTTCTTCACGGAGCCACGACGGCGCCCCGAGGAGGAGCCGGCCACACGGTCGTGCTTGCCCTTGCCGTTCCAGAACCCCATGGCGAGGTGGGCGGCCGGCGAGCTCGAGGGCTTCGGCTAGGGTTTTGGCGCTGTCGGGTTTCGAGGAGGCCGCGGGGTGGCGTGGGGCAGTGTGGACGACGACCCGTCCACGCTTCCCACTTAAAGAAGGACGGCGACCGTTCGACGTGCGGATGACAGGTGGGGCCGCCCGCTCGTGCGCATTGATGTGGGCGGGTGGGAGGTAGGTGGCCGCCTGCCACGCGGCCCCGACGCGGACGAGCGCGCGTCCATTTGGTGTCCGTCGCGACCCAAACCCGGCGCAAGTTTGCGCTCGAAATGGGTCGGCCCGGACACAAAACGGACAGGATGGGTCCGGACCGTCGCGCACTGGGCCGCCTCCTTTGTCCGTTTTACCTCAAACGGACGGGGCTGGACAGGATAGGGTCGCGCGGTGGAGTTGGCCATGCTTCATGTGTACCGTCTCTCGCAGTAGAAAGCGACAATTTAAACAGCAGAATATTCTGAGTCGGTCTCGATCTCCCTGGATCGCACCGGCTTTTCCGATGGAACTCAATCTCACTCGGACAGGTGAATCGACAGGTCAAGCGTGGCGACACGCACGAAACCCAAGCTTCTTTTGATCTCAAACCTTCTCATCTTGATTGATAAACTTGTAGCTGTCGTAATCCTTTTGCACCAGCTATTCTTCATCCAGAAAATTTACAAACCTCTCAACTCTGAAATATATCCCTCCAAGAACTCAACATCATCGTGTGCGAGCCCCACGGTGGGCGCCAACTGTCATGGAAATATTACGGCAGATGTCCTAGTGTGAGGACTTAGTCGTGAGGCCAACACATCTATGTGGTAGCTTGAGAGGGGTTGAGCGGAATCGAGAGACGCAACACAAGACAAGGATTTAGACAGCTTTGGGCCCCGGGAAACATCATCCGGTAATAGCCCTACATGCTGTTTGTGGCTAGATCTCATTATGGTCATGAGGAAGTCGTCGTAAACCGGCTCTCCCAGTTAACCCTAACCCTTTAAGATTGTTTCTTCTTACTTGTTCCACTTTGGGGAGCCCTGCCCCTCCTTATATAAGTTGAAGGGGTGGGTTACATGTAGAGTCCAACTCGGACCTAAGACTTCACTATTATGACCTGTCTTCATGGGCTTCTTAACATCTTGGGCTTCATAATGTCTCGAGCTTCATAACTCCTGGCAACCCAGTTATCACTGTCTGCCGGGTTATAACTGGTGCCGGTTTAAGATGGTCTGCCGGTTTATGATTGTCTGCTGAGTTATCATCTGACTTAACTCCTATCTTAACTGTTAGCCGGTTTAACAACCTGTCGGTTTACCGTCTGAGTGAACTGCCTGTTTTACCTGTCTGTCTTAACTGTCAGCCGGTTTAACAACCTGCCGGTTTACCGTATGACTTAACACCAACCGGTTTACCACCTGCCTTAACACCTGCTGGTTTACTAAGTCCCAGCCGGGTTATAACTCCGTCCGGATCATACCGCGGGGTATATCCCCGACAAGGGGCCCAGAGTATATCTCTCCTGATCGGAGGGGCAAATCCCATCTTGCTCGACCACGTCTCGCAGCATGGTTCTTGACAAACCCGAAACCTACCTTTATAACTACCTTTACGGAGTAGCATTTGGTCGGCCCAAAGCAAGTCTGTCACCATCCCGAGTACATGCATCAACTTAGGTCGTAGGACATAGAACATATGTTTTACTCGAGACTCATAGATGACATATCGCTGCGTCTCATTGTTGGGTCTGTCCGACTCGGACCTTATCTCGACTCGGATCCGACTACGTCGAATCCGACCCGATCCTTCCAAGTCCATATTATCCAGTTAGCATCCAACGCTCCATGGCTAGTGAGACCAAGCCATCGACCGTGTCATTTGCTAGTCTAGTTGACTGCGCATCCACACAACCCTTTTGACTAGGGACCTTTTAGGACAGTCATCATACAATGCATAGTCCCACAAACAAGTCACGTACTTGCTGATACACATCATTGATAATGTCCAAGGACTATCTTTATTCATAAACACATAGGAAATATCATCATACATGATTGCCTCCAGGGCATATCTCCAACAGTCTCCCACTTGCACTAGAGTCAATCAAATAGACATCGAATGCCAATAGCTCTAACGTGCCCCTCATGCTTGGGTTGTGGAAGCGACTTAGTCAACGGATCCGCAACATTTGCATCCGTGTGAATTTTGCATAACTCTACATCACCACTCTTTACGATCTTTCGTATCAGGTGATATTTCCGATCTATGTGTCTGACCTTGTGGTGATTCCTCGGCTCCTTGGCTTGTGCGATGGCACCAGAATTATCACAATAAAGGTCCAACGGTTTTACCGAGGCTGGGAAAATAGCAAGATCATCTAGAAAGTTCCGAATCCAAACACCTTCCTTTGCAGCTTCACAAGCCGCAATGTATTTGGCTTCTATAGTAGAATCAGCCACCGTATCTTGCTTGGAACTCATCCAGCTCACTGCTCCTCCGTTCATGACGTACACGAATCCGGACTGTGATCGACAATCATCTATGTCGGTTTGGAAACTAGCATCGGCGTAACCCCTTACGACGAGCTCTTCCTCACCTCCATAAACTAGGAATATCTCTTTAGTCCTTTTCAGGTACTTCAAAATAGTCTTTACCCCTTCCCAGTGACTCTCACCTAGGTTGGCCTGGTATCTAGTTGTTAGGCTTATTGCAAAAGCAACATCAGACCGTGTACATATCATGGCATACATGATGGATCCGATTGCCGAGGCATACAGAATCCGACTCATCCTGCTTCGCTCATCAGATGTCGACGGACTCTGAGTCTCACTTAGCCTTATACCATGTGAGAGTGGCAAGAACCCTTTCTTTGCCTCACTCATGTTGAAACGCTTCAACACTTTATCTATGTACGTGCTCTGGCTTAAGCCGAGCAGCCTCCTTGATCTATCTCTATAGATCTTAGTGCCTAAAATGTACATTGCCTCACCAAGGTCCTTCATCGAAAACTTGCCATTCAATGACTCCTTGACCGAGTTCAACATCGAAATATCATTTCCGATTAGTATTATGTCATCCACATACAAGGTCAAAAACACTATCGAGCTCCCACTTAACTTCTTGTATAAACAAGAGTCCTCTTCACTTTTGATGAAGCCGAAACCAGTGACGACCTCATCAAAACGAATGTTCCAGCTCCGAGATGCTTGCCTCAACCCATAAATGGATCTCTCGAGCTTGCATACCTTACTAGTGCTAGTCGGATTGACAAAACCCTCGGGATGTATCATATACACGTCCTCGATTAAATTTCCATGAAGGAAAGACGTCTTGACATCCATCTGCCATATCTCGTAATTGAAATATGTAGCTATAGCTAGTACGATCCTCAATGACTTCAGCATCGCTACCGGCGAGTAAGTCTCGTCGTAGTCAATTCCTTGAACTTGTCCATAACCCTTAGCGACAAGCCGAGCTTTGTGGATCTGAACATTTCCATCCACATCGGTTTTCTTCTTAAAGACACATTTGCAACCAATGGCTGTTACGCCAGGCGGCGGATCAACCAAGTCCCAGACTTGATTCTCATTCATGGACTTTAACTCGGATCTCATGGCCTCCAGCCATGCCTCGGAATCTGGGCTCACCATCGCTTCCGCATACGTGGCCGGCTCGTCCTTTCTAGCAACAATACATCACACACTCTGCGCAATCTTTCCGACCTCCATGGTTCCGGTGCCGCTTCCACTACGGGTTCCCTGACTGACTCCGGTACGATCTCATCACCAGCCGAGCCATCCCCGAGTGGTCCTTGAATTTCTTCGAGTCGGACCATCCTCCCACTGGCCTCCCGACTAAGAAACTCTTTCTCAAGGAAAACCCTGTTCCGAGCAACAAACACTTTGTTCTCTTCCCGGTCGTAGAAGCTATATCCCAAGGTTTCCCTCGGATATCCCACGAATATGCATTTATCCAACTTGGGTGTAAGCTTGTCTGACATAAGTTTCTTGACAAATGCTTCACAACCCCAAATATTTAGAAAAGACAAACTAGGACTCTTCCCGGTCCACATCTCATGTGGTGTCTTGTCTACGGGTTTTGATGGTACCCTGTTAAGTGTGAAAGCTGCAGTTTCTAGAGCGTATCCCCAGAATGACAAGGGTAAATGCAACTTGCTCATCATAGATCGAACCATGTCCAACAAGGTACGATTTCTCCGTTCCGATACACCATTTCTCTGTGGCGTACTTGGAGGAGTGAGCTGAGGTACTATACCTCTGCTTTTCAGATGATCATCAAACTCCTGGCTCATGTACTCACCTCCACGATCAGATCATAGAAGTTTTATAGTCTTGCCGAGATGATTCTCAACCTCGTTTTGAAACTCTTTGATTTTTTCAAAAGTCTCCGACTTTTGCCTCATCAAATAGATATATCCATATCTACTCAAGACGTCGGTAAAAGTCACGAAGTACTGATAGCCACCTCTGGCAGTTGTGCTCATTGGTCCACACACATCATTGTGTTTCAGTTCCAACAGCTCGGATGCCCTCTCACAACTCTTTGCGAAAGGAGACTTAGTCATCTTGCCAAGCAAGCATGATTCACATGTCTCGAACGACCCAACGTCGGTAGAAGTTAGGAGTCCATCATCATGGAGCTTCTTCATGCATTTCAGACTAATGTGTCCAAGCCGGCAATGCCAAAAGTATGTCGGATTTATTCATTAGGCTTATGCCTCTTGACATTCACGTTATAGACCGGTTCCTGTTCTAGATTCAATATAAATAACCCATCAACAATGGGTGCATAGCCGTGGAACATACCATTCAAATAAATCAAACAACCATTGTCCTTTAAATTGAATTCATAACCCTGACTCATCAAGCATGAGGCAGAAATAATGTTCCAACTAAGTGCAGGAATGTAATAATAATTATTCAATTCCAAAATAAATCCAGAAGGAAGCTGGAGCTGCATCGTGCCGACCTCCAATGCAACAACTCTTGCTTTGTTCCCAACCCTGATTTCAATCTCCCGCTGCGCCACACGCCTAGTTCTTACCAGCCCCTGCATCGAGTTGCAAATGTGAACAACTGATCCGGTATCAAATACCCAAGAGCTGCTAGGTATGTCAGCAAGATAAATGTCTATAACATATGCAACAAGTGTACCTTTGCTTGAAGCAGCATTCCCGGCCTTCTTGCCATGCTCTGCAAGCCACTTGCTACAGTTCCTCTTCCAATGACCAGTTTCCTTGCAATGATAGCAAATGGTCTTTGAGTCCGGTCCAGACTTCGGCGCAGCGGTGGAGGTTACCGTCTCCGTGCCCTTTGCCTTAGCCTTTTTTCTTGGACCAACTCCTCTTGAACTTAGCCAATTTCTGCACCATCAACACTTGATGCGTGCCTTTCTTAATATCATGCTCTGCCACTTTGAGCATCCCATGCAATTCAGTGAGCTTCTTATCCATGCCATGCAGATGATAGTTCGATATGAATGTCCCATAGCTGGGCGGAAGAGAACCCAGAACTGCATCAGTAGCCAGCTCATCCAAGAGCGGGAAGCCCAACCGATCCAAAGCTTGCACATATCAGATCATATTGATCACATGCGGGCTCAGTGGATCACCTTCCTTCGGCTTACAATCCATCATGGATCGCTAGACATTGAACCTTTCGATCCTAGCCTGCACCTGAAACATGCTCTTGAGACTCTCGATCATATCGAAAGCCCCAACGTCTTCAAAATGCTACTTCAAATCAGGATCCATATAAGCCAGCATGAGGCAGCTGATCTCGTTTGATTCATCAACGAGTTTCTGGTAGGCATTCTTGGTTGTGGTACTAGCATTATCGGTAGGTTCCTCTGGAAGCGGATCCTTTAGAACATGTTCCTTTTTATCATGCTTGAGAACAATTCTCAAATTTCTATACCAGGTAGTAAAGTTTGTTCCATTCAGTTTATCCTTTTCCAGAATTGATTTCAATGCAAAGTTGGGTTGAGCAGGTGGTGCCATTGATCTACAATAGAAAAATATGCAATCACTAAGCAATGTGTTTATGTAGAGTAATTCTAGCCTTAAACAGAAATACTCCCACTGAAGTCAGCATCCCTCCGCAAACTCTCAGTAATTCAAGATCCGACTAGCACATGTGACTAGTGAGATTTAGCATCACTGCTAGACAACATGCCTATCTGGTAAGCAACTCCTTACTAATCGTATCTCTATATGACTCCTGTCGGTCGGGTAGGTATCTCATACCCCGGCTCCCGGCCTCTTTTGCCACAAGGCCCAAAACCGTTTTGATAGCCTTGTCAAGTTAACCTAATGCAGTGCATGCCCGTGTCCGACACGAACCCTTCAGTTCAAGGACACCTAGCAGCACCCCAGTTTTATGATCCCACTACTAGACGTACTTGACGTGTGAAGGTGCAACATCGGGAATGGCAATTTACTTGATATTCATGAGGGATCTTTCTACCATTCTAACATGCATAGAAACAAAGAAGCATAACAATCACAAGTAAAACACATATTGTGAAATAGTATGGCTCCTTCATGGATGTTCTTCTAGGTCGGCTCGGACTCCGATGACCATCTAGGAACTCCATCTTGTTTGTCACGCCGGGACGCCAAGCCACCAACCTGATCTCTATTATCCAACTACTACAACTAGTAATGAATTTTACATAGAGTCACAAGTCGACACACAGGTCGTTATACAATATAATGACAGCACTTTGGCTCCTGCGTGCTGACAAACATGACAAGCATGCCATGTATAATCTACACACATGCATCACATACACATGAGCCATACTATTCACATCAAACCTGCAAAACAAAGTTATGCATAGAATCACATTATATCGGTTTGAGTGATCGTGTACGAAATACAAGGCGCTACGCACACGGCAGTCCGAATTCTCTGATCGGCACGCCGAATTCTTTGATCTGACCGATCTTATCGATCATCACGAGCTCGATTCGGATTTACGTTTCATTGTTAACCTTGATAGCGGATACCGACCGGTAGGGGTAGGTTGTGTCACGACCTCATCGATTCCGATTATCAGAAAACGTAGCCACATCGATCCCCATCTGTAGTTGATCTCATCAACCGTGCACACTGCCGTTCTTATCAACGACAACAGATCTCATTTATTGCCTCCACATATCTAATATGCATATGATCTGAAATCAAATCCTATAGGAAAGGCTCTGATACCACTGTTGGGATCTACCGTTGGGTGTGCCGACTGCAAATTAAAATTTTCCCACGCGCAGAACAACCAAGAACATGCTACGGAGATGGATCACAGTTCGTTACCACTAGACGCGCAGTGCCATGCAGCGGAAGAAGAGTTGGGGCAGCGCGTCCGCGTGGATCGTCTCCTCCTCGTCCAATCTCCATCGTACAGCCGGTAGTCGGTTCCCACGTACAGGTTCGCCGGAGCAGCGCAAGTGCACCGCCTCTAACGGTATCCGCGCGTGCAGGAGGAACGTCGTGCGGTGGACTGCTAGGTCCGATCTCACAACCGGCGGCGAGTGAAGGTGTCTATTCGCAACACATGCAAACCCCAGTGACAACGCCGAAGCGAACAACCGCATGAGTGTGCCGCACCCCACTTTATATAGGCGTCCGTCGTGGGCTCAACACTTGGGCCTCTCACGGACCCTAAAGCCCATAAGTCTACTCGGCCACAATCTGAATACAGCTCGGATCACATCTAACCATTGTCCTCAGATCCGACCTCGTAGGTTCCTTCCCTTAAGTGCAACCCCTTAGGTTCCAGCCGACTTGGTCGCAGTTTGAATCACCTCCGGACTACATGGCTGGTAGCGGCCTCTAGCAAGGCGTGCCGACCACCAAGCAGACGATGAAGCTGGTTAGGCGAACCTGTACATCACACTTCCATTCCTTTTGCCACACGATATATGTTGTCGGGCTCAAGGCGAGTCTGTCATCCTTGTGCTAGCCTGACCCCTTTCTCATTCCAGTGATGCCGACCACAAACCGGATTATCTCATAATCCTTGTCGCATGGCCATGCTTATCCTGGTCGGATCACATGAGGGGCCCAGAGTATATCTCTCCTAATCGGAGGGGCAAATCCCATCTTGCTCGACCACGTCTCGCAGCATGGTTCTTGACAAACCCGAAACCTACCTTTATAACTACCCAGTTACGGAGTAGCATTTGGTCGGCCCAAAGCAAGTCTGTCACCATCCCGAGTACATGCGTCAGCTCAGGTCTTAGGACATAGAACATATGTTGTACTCGAGACTCACAGATGACATATCGCTGCTTCTCATAGTTGGGTCTGTCCGACTCGGACCTTATCTCGACTCGGTCCGACTACGTCGAATCCGACCAGATCCTTCCAAGTCCATATTATCCAGTTAGCATCCAATGCTCCATGGCTAGTGAGACCAAGCCATCGACCGTGTCATATGCTAGTCTAGTTGGCTGCGCGTCCACACAACCCTTTCGACTAGGGACCTTTTAGGACAGTCATCATACAATGCATAGTCCCACAAACAAGTCATGTACTTGCTGATACACATCATTGATAATGTCCAAGGACTATCTTGATTCATAAACACATAGGAAATATCATCATACATGATTGCCTCTAGGTAATATCTCCAACACTGGGGTCCACTCGAACGGGCCCTTCTTTTTCATCAGCTTGAAGAATGGCTGGGCACGCTCTCCCAGCTTGGAGATGAACCGCCCCAGCGAGGTCACGCAGCCTGCAAGCTTCTACATCTCCTTGAGAGTTTGTGGTGGGCTCATGTCTTCTATCGCCTTGACCTTCTCCGGGTTGGCCTCGACCCCCCTGTGGGACACGAGGATGCCTAGCAGCTTGCCGGAAGGGACACCAAGCATGCACTTCTCTGGGTTGAGCCGCAAGTCCACCTGGCGTAGGCTCGCGAAGGTCTCCTCCAGGTCCTGAATCAAAGTTCTTGCCTCCCGAGATTTTACCACAATGTCGTCGACGTAGGCTTCAGCGTTCCTCCCGAGCTGTTGACCCAGGGCGATGTGCATCAACCGTTGGAAGGTCGTGCCTGCATTGCGCAGCCCAAACGGCATGCAAGTGTAGCAGTACACCCCACACGGGGTCAGGAAGGCCGTCTTCTCCACATCTTTCACTACCATCTTGATCTGGTGATAACCTGAAAATGCGTCCAGGAAGCACAGTAGGTCACATTCGGCGGTGGAGTTGACAATCTGATCGATGCGCGGGAGCGGGAACGGGTCTTGGGGACAAGCCTTGTTAAGGTTGGTGAAGTCAACACACATGTGCTCCTTCCCGCCTTTCTTCGGTATGAGGACGGGGTTCGCTAGCCACTCAGGCTACTGAACCTCGCGAATGACACCCGCCGCCTCCAGCTCGCGGGTTTCCTGGATGATGAAGGACTGCTTCTCCGTGGATTGTCGCCGCGCCTTCTGCTTCACAGGGCGCACATTGGGGCACACCCTCAAGTGATGCTCGATCACGCCTCTTGGGACCCCTACTAGCTGCTTGGGTTCCCAGGCGAACACATCCTTGTTCGCGTGCAAGAACCTCACCAGTGCCTCCCCTTGATTTGGGTCGAGGTTGGCGCCTATGGTGAAGGTGGCTCCTGAGGATCCATCTTCCTTGACCGGAACCTGCTTGGTTTCGGCCCGATCTTGAGTGAACAACTGTTCTTCTTTGCTGGTGCAGCCTCCTTAGCCCATGGGGTGGCCTCGTTGGTCGGTCGTGCCGCTGCGGCGGTTTTGAGGGTGCACTTGAGCGCCGCTAGAGCCTCCTTGGTATCTCCAACTACAGTGAGGACGTCCTTGCTCCCGGGCATCTTCATGAGATTGTAGGCCGGATGGGTCGCCGCCATGAACTGAGCCAGAGCCGTGTATCCGAGGATGGCGTTGTACGGGAGGCCGATGCGGCGATGTCGAAGTCGATTAGCTCGGTGCGGTAGTTGTCACGGGTGCCGAAGGTCACAGGGAGGCGGATCTGCCCCAAGGGGCTGGTGGAGCCACCGCCGAGCCCGGAGAAGGGCTTGCTGGGTCGGAGCCATTGGAGTGGTACATGAAGAAGGCTGAAAGCCTCCACAAAGAGCACGTTGAGGTCGGTGCCACCGTCGATGAGGGTCTTGGTGACCGCTACGCTGCAGATGGTGAGAGTGCATAGCATTGGGAACACGCCTGAGCTGACAGTGGTGGCGGGGTGATCCCCTGTGTCGAAGGTGAGGTCGGCCTTGGGTGCCGCCCAACCCAGGGGAGCTCCTTGTCGCGCGGGGCGGCGCCAATCTGGCAAAAGAATGGCTTGGTGTGACGGTCAGAGAATGGTGCTTGCGAGCCGCCGAGGAGGGCCACGAGGGCGAGGGGCGCCGATGCCACGAAGCGCGCGATGAAGAGACCGCGGAACTCCTCCTAGGAGGTCACCAAAGATCCTGGCAAGCTGAGCAGCCAGGCGCGTGGCACACCGGCCAGGGCCAAGGGGAACCAGTTGGCCATGACCTGATCGTCGCCTCCGGCTTCGAGGACGGCCTTCTCATATGCCTGCAGGAAGGCCGCCGGATCTGCCGCGCCATCATAGCGGGTTGGCATCTCTGGCTTGAACTTGCACGGCCACCGCACCTGCCGCAAGGTGTGGGTGAAGGCCCGGACGCCCGCGGCGCATCCGCAGGCGCACGCCGGCCTAACCAGAGGGGTGGCGTCCGCCATGAAGCTGGACGAAGCAAGCAGAGAGGCGGAGCTTCAGCGCACCCCTACCTGGCGCGCCAAATGTCAGCTTTCGGGTTCCGGCAAAACCCTTGAGGTTCGAACACTGGGGTGCGCACGAAGGTCTCTCCTCCCTCTAGCTCACGCCCTCACCGCAATCTCAAGGCTTAGCGCGTCGAACTCGCAGAACAAAGGGACACAAGATTTATACTGGTTCGGGCCACCGATGTGGTGTAATACCCTACTCCAGTGTGGTGTGGTGGATTGCCTCTTGGGCTGAGGATGAACAGTTACAAGGGAAGAACAGCCTCCCGAGGAGGGGGTGCTCTTGTGCTTGGCGAGTTTGTGTGGTTGCCTTGGTGGAATGGATCCGACCCAAGATGAGATCAGAGCCCCTTCTGCGGTGGTGGCTAGTCCTATATAGAGAGGCCCGGGTCCTCTTCCCAAGTATTAGGCGGGAAGGGATCCCACAACGGCCAATATGAAGGGGGGCAACTAGTACAAGCTATCCAGACAAAAGATGGTCTTCGCCTGCCAAAGGCTCTGGTGATGACGCCGTCTTGGGCTCCACAGTGACCTTCGCCCTGCCGTCCTGCTGGTCTTGGTCTTGTTGCACCGATATGGAAACCTTTGCTTGATGCCTCGGGACACCGCGCCTGCGCTTGCCTCTTTAGCACCAAAGAGGAAACGAGGACATTGCGCGTGCTGGCGCTCGTCTGGCGCCCGCCTGGCCCTGGTCGTCATGGCTTGCATCATAGGAACCTCGCGAGGTGCCCCTTGCCTTGATCTCTCCACTCCTTGCAAGCCAGCCTGGTGAGGCCGCCCTCGAGGAGGTCTTGCGTCATCCGCCTCGCGAGGCTTGGCCCTGCGTGAGGGTCTTGAGTGTTTGCTGGTGAAGATGGGCCATACAGGGCCGCTGGTGGAGCCATGCCGTGGGCCGCAGGCAGGCAAGTCTGGGGACCCCCGTTCCCAGGATGCCGAGAATGTCACTCTTGATTGTCGCACATCCCGGTACACTGCCGGAGGCATC
Organism: Triticum aestivum; assembly: GCF_018294505.1. Classification (NCBI taxonomy): domain Eukaryota; kingdom Viridiplantae; phylum Streptophyta; class Magnoliopsida; order Poales; family Poaceae; genus Triticum; species Triticum aestivum. The sequence goes on along the minus strand of NC_057806.1, from coordinate 385,486,116 downwards.
CATATAGAGTCATATTTTGTTCTAAGTATTGAGTTGTAAGTAAATAAAAGTGTCATGATCATCATTATTAGAGCATTGTCCCATGTGAGGAACGGATGATGGAAGCTATGATTCCCTCACAAGTTGGGATGAGTGTCTGGACTTTATAAAAAAAATAAAAGAGGCCAAAGAAACCCAAAGAAAAAAAGGAGGCCAAAGAAGCCCAAACAAAAAAGAGAAAAAAATGAGAGAAAAGGGAGAAGGGACAATGTTACTATCCTTTTTCCACACTTGTGCTTCAAAGTAGCACCATATTCTTCATGACAGAGAGTCTCCTATTTTGCCACTTTCATATACTAGTGGGAATTTTTCATTATAGAACTTGGTTTGTATATTCCAATGATGTGCTTCCTCAAATTGCCCTAGGTCTTCGTGAGCAAGCAAGTTGGATGCACACCCACTTAGTTTATTTTTGAGATTTCATACACTTATAGCCCTAGTGCATTCGTTGCATGGCAATCCCTACTCACTTGCATCAATATCAATTGATGGGCATCTCCATAGCCCATTGATTTGACTAGTTGATGTCAGACTTTGTCCTTCTTTTTGTCTTCTCCACAACCACCGTATTCTATTCCATCTATAATGCTATATCCATGGCTCATGCTCATGTATTGCATGAAAGTTGAAAAAGTTTGTGAATATTAAAGTAAGAAACAATTGCTTGACTAATACCAGGGTTGTGCATGATGAAATACTTTGTGTGATGAAGATGGAGCATAGCCAGACTATATGATTTTGTAGGGATAACTTTCTTTGGCCATGTTATTTTGAGAAGACATGATTGCTTTATTAGTATGCTTGAAATATTATTGTTTTTATGTCAATATTAAACTTTTGTTTTGAATCTTATGGATCTGAACATTCATGCCACAATAAATAAAATTGCATTGATAAATATGTTAGGTAGCATTCCACATCAAAAATTCTGTTTTTATCATCGACCTACTCAAGGACGAGGAGGAATTAAGCTTGGGGATGCTTGATATGTCTCCAACGTATCTATAATTTTTTATTGTTCCATGCTATTATATTATCTATTTTGGATGTTTCATATGCATTAATATTCTTTTTTATATTATTTTTGGCACTAACTTATTAACCCAGAGCCCAGTGCCAGTTTATGTTTCTTCCTTGTTTTTGAGTTTTATAGAAAAGGAATATCAAACGGAGACCAAAGGGAATAAAACTTTATGATGATTTTTCTTGGACCAAAAGAAACATAGGAAGCTTCAGGAAGAGGCCAGAAGACACATAAGGTGGCCACAAGCCCTAGGGGGGCGCCCCTAGGCTTGTGGGCCCCTTAGGGGTCTCATAACCCTAATCTCGGCACTATACACTACAAAAAAATACACTTCCGTGATGATACGTGTTTTTCACAGTAGGTCGCTTTTTTGTCATGCATGTACATCCATGACAAATTTATGAAAGAATCAAGATAGTCATACATGTGCTGTCGTAGAAGTGTTCCATGACATTACCAAAATTATCATCACAGAAGTGTCCACTTCCATGACAATAAATCGCGCGTCATAGAAGTGCTTTCGTCAAGGGTGACCGACACGTGGCATCCACTGTAACGGAACTCCGTTAAGCTATCGGGTCGGGTTTTGGATCCGATAACCCGTTAACAGCCCCGACCAATGGGTTTTTCCACGTGTAAAATCATCATTGGCTAGAGGAAACACATGTCGGCTCATCGTTGGGACAGATGTCATCCACTCACTGGACAGAAGGCGCCTATGATACGTCGACACATGGCACGACCCAACAGTGGCCCATTCCTATGAAAAGGCCGACCCATTTGACTTGGTCAAAAGCTGGCGGGCCGGCCCATGGAAAGCCTGTTAACGACCTATTCGCATATAACCCATTTACAGCCCGCTAACCCAAGGCCCGTTACGCCCTATCCGAATTAGGCCCAGTAGTGTCATCTGGGCCGTCCAATATGATTGCAGCCCGTTTTCACTTCTGGCCCATGTATAGCCCATGACGTCTTTCGGCCCATATGAGGCCCTTTGTAACTCTTGGCCCATTAGCGGCCCGTGCTGAAACTGGCCCGTAATGAACAGTGTATTACTTTACACCCATTAACGGCCCGTGGTGAAACTGGCCTGTAATGAACAGTGTATCACTTTATACCCATTAACGGCCCGTTATTCCGTTGGGCCGTTTCCAGCCCAAGTTAACTTTCGGCCTTCTGAGAGCCCATTTATTCTTGGGCTCATTTGCAGCATTCGGTTACTTACGGCCCGTTACTGTCATTTTCTGTTTGTGGGCCAAATTCAGCCCGTCGTTACAGTCGGCCCGTTTGCGGACCGTTAGTCTGTTGGGCCATTTTCATAGCATCACCAAATACGGCCTATTAACGGCCCGTTATGGTCAACCCATAAAACGTACGATTTCCATTAAAGGCCCATCTACGACCCATTAAAGGCCCGTACAAGACCCATAAATGAGCTGGCGACCCATGGATCCTACGAGATGTACAAGGCCCATGGATCCTACGAGACGTAGAAGGCCCATGGATCCTACGAGACGTAGAAGGCCCATGGATCCGACGGCCCGTGAAGGGCCATGGTCGGGCGAATTGGCCCTCGTTTGAACGATATAGCATATTCAAAGAATTATCCTACTCAATACCATCACCTCTAAAAATCCTACACTATTACAACAAAGAGATCAAGGCATAGAAAGGTAGAACAATCCTACACTATACAATAAAGAAATTACAGCCGATTATACCCAGTGGGCATTATGGTTCGGCACAGGTGATAATAAAGAATACACAAATAGGAAATTACATATACTGGCAAATACAGCTCATACATCATGGACGCGCATCAACTTAACTCCATTTGAACTATAATCTCTTTAAAAAATAGGATTGGCCGGATTCAGATAGCACAAATTTCAGTCTGCAAAATCTCCAATTCCTTCATGGTTACCTCAGTGTCTTGTTTCATTTTTTTGAATCCTGTATCTAATACCTGCATGTCTAGTCTCAACTTGTTGATTATACGTTGACAATCATGTACACGTTGTCTTTCCACCTCTAGTTGATGCTCGAGAACATCAGCACATTCCAATTCCAATCCATAATCATTCGGTAACGGCCATGCTGCACTGCTCGCAGATCTTTGTGTTGATGTCACTTCATCCTGAAATGTTTCTGCAAGTACACATGACTAGGGCAAAAATATAGTTACAATAGTGAAGCGAACAAGACACTATTTTGTACTACATGGCAAAACAGGACTAACAATAATGTTACACGTCACTTTCAAAAAATGTTACACATCATGAAGCATAAGCATGTGATATTTTAAAAATTATAAAAAAGATAGTCTATGCAGCCTGCATACAGAAATCCCTCTTAGCTTACCAGAGGAGCATGATGTCGGGGCCCGATCGAAAACACAGACAAGTTACAAATTTAGACAGCACATTGCGTATAAGTAAGCAAGCAGTTGGCCATTCTGTGCCTCAATTAAAGTCTTACGGAGCATAATGAACAGCAGAGGGTTTCATACAAACATACTACAGCAGGCAAAACTATGCAATCATTAGCGTAGTATAAACTAGATTGTGAGCCTCGTGCAATAATAGTTGGTTAATAGACTTCAAAGCTTCAGGCACACTTCGGCAGAGTAATTAAATGGTAAGGCCTTTAATTATGTCAACTAATAGTGATACAAGTACCGAACATCAGGCATGATTATTTGGGCATCTCATTAACTGAGGACAAATAAAGCAATTGAAAAGAGAAAATTAACTATGCCTGAAACAAACAAGGAATTGAATTGTTGAGTTGCATACAGTGACTTACCTTAGCAGGTTGAAGAGGCTCAGCGCAGCTCCTACTTCTCTTGCAAGGCTCCTTCCTAACATCTTGTACTTGGAAATCCTCAATCTTATCTTCATTGCACCCCCTCTGCAAGGTGACACAAACTAGTTGCTCGTCTCCTTGGAAGATAAATATGCATACTTTCCAGTCTGTGAACACAAAAGAATGAGATTATAACAAAACAACACCACATAATGAAACATGCCGCATCTCTTGCACTTGCACACAATGAAATGAGAATTTACTATGTCTGCACTATGTAAAAACTAGGCATACCTTTGAACTGGATCTCCAGGTACTCTTGGAGAGCCTACTGTAGTGTACAACCAAACCTTTATGTCACCTATGAGTTAGACAAGGCCCCACTACAGCAGCCCTTAGTGTTTAAATCGTTGACAAGCTCTGTTGGAGTGTTATGTCAAGAACAGCAAGTAATCAAAGCAAACAGTCCTAGTATGGCTGGCTGATGCAAACAAGCAATTGAACAGATGTGTGAGCAAATCTTACATATCAAGAAAAGAAGCAAAGAAGGAGGCTTAAAGACCATCACTTGACTGACCAGATTTAAGGGGCATTTAAACATCATGTGCAACGTATGAACTAACATAAACATTGCATATTCCAGATTCTACAATGGAATGCACATGTATTAGGTTATGCCATGTATGATGATGCCTAAATGTACAGATAACAGGTAGGAGTGATTCATCATTGCACGCACAATTGAATTGCAGGTTAAGGGCCAGTTGATTTCGCCTTTTCAGGGCATATTGTCAAAATAAGCCATAAAAGATGTAAAGAAGTCATTTTTGAGTTATGAGCTTGGGCTTAACTAATTTCGCTTTGGAGGGGGGTGTTTCGGGTAGAACCTCACTAAAAATTGAAGGGAAGGGGGATAGTGAAATGACTCTGTTGTCTGCCTATATTACACTCAAAATGCAACTGCTGACGCCCGTGTCACACCTGACCCTTAAGTAAAAACAAACACGCAAGCATTCATTGCCCTGCCCGCTTGCATCTCCTCTCCCCTTTCCACTATACGATGAATTGCTATGAGTTGCTTCTGCTGCTGCTATATGATGCATTGCTATGAGCTGCTCCTACTGCTGCTATATGATGAATTGCTATGAGCTGCTGCTGCTGTATGATGAGTTGCTATGAGCTGCTGCTATATGATGAATTGCTATGAGCTGCTGCTGCTATATGATGAGTTGCTACAAGCTGCTCCTGCTGCTGCTATATGATGAGTTGCTACAAGCTGCTCCTGCTGCTGCTATATGATGAATTGCTATGAGCTGCTCCTGCTGCTGCTATATGATGAATTGCTATGAGCTGCTCCTACTGCTGCTATATGATGAATTGCTATGAGCTGCTGCTGGTATATGATGAATTGCAGACTGCTACTGCTGTATGATGAGTTTCTATGAGCTGCTGCTGCTATATGATGCTTTCAGGTGGTGCTGCTATACGATAATAACCAGCCACTTGGATCATCGAATTTCAATAAATAATTGTTCTTCATTTAAATGTGGGTCATGCATTCTTCGTTTAAATTAGGCAATGGGATCTCTATGGAAAACATTGACCAAAGTAGATTGTGCCAAGTAGATGGTATCTTTGTATTTGCATTTTGAGCAAATAGTGATGGTCTGTTTTCCTATCATTTTAATTACTGCACTGGGTTCAATTTGTGATGTTTGCAAGTCAAATTAATTTCCATATGGGCAGCAAAATGAAAAAAATATGATGCAATCTAGACTTTCCACTGATCATACCAAAGATAAGCTGAAAACGCAATGAAAAGAACTGGTTGGCTTATTACATGGAGCTTATATTCACATGTGCTTATTTTCTTAGGATAACTCGTAATAACTGTCCCTAAGAAACTTGGCTAATAGAACTGGCATACAAATAACATGTCACGATGATTGCAATGGAGGAGTGACGTACCATGGCACACTGTATAGGCTCACCGCTACCTCTCCTTTTTTGCGATGTTCCATGAAATTGCCACATACATCTTGTACTTTTTCATTGTGTAACCCTATCTGCAAGTTGACACGGCTAATTTCAGACATCTCTACATGATACCACATTGCATATCTCTTGCGCATATTTAAACCACCAATTAACGATTGTGTGCGTACCATAAACTAGCCATGACTCTGTATGCTGGACTAGCAGGCACTCTAAGGGAGCCTAATGTAGTGCACTGGAATTCCTACATGCCACCTACGATTTTGTGTAATGTACTTCCCTTGTTCCTAAATATATGTCTTTGTAGAAATTCCAGTATGGACCACATACAGATGTATATAGATGCATTTTCGAGTGTAGATTCACTCATTTTGCTCCGTATGTAGCCTGTAGTGCAATCTCTAGAAAGACTTATATTTAGGAACGGAGGTACGAGGTAGTATCATGTATGACATCTACATATCTAATTTAGCAGCCAGTAGTAGAAATCATTGTCTGCACAAAGGGATTACTGGTTGAAAATCCTAGCAAAGCACGCTGGCAGGCACAGAACAATACAAGAGAGAGAGAGACGCGCTTACATGATCATAGCAATGCCTCAGTCCAGGATCTTGGTTGGCCAAGCTGTTAGATCCAGAAGAAACATCGTCCTTATAGTTTTTGCCAGCTGCATAACAGGTAACAGCGACCGGTTAGTATATTTGAAGTACATCGGGCAGGTGATGTTGGACGGGTTTAAAGGTGACAAGTACCTAGGCCGTGGCGGGTGCTTGGCATCTCTCCAGACTGTGGGAATCAGGTTAGAAACGTCGAGGGTGATGACGCTGCGCTGGCTGTCGGGGTCCGGTAAGGAGATCTAGAACCGTCGAGTAGGGTGTTTGTGGAGCGGCTCCGGTAGGGTGGACTACGGTGTGGGCGAAGCGGATCTATGGCCGTGGATGAGGGCGTAGGTGAAGCTGCTCCGGTGGTTGGGTTAAGGTTGGTGTCGACGATGCAGATCTGCGGCCGTGGACAGGGCGTCAGAAGCTGCTCCGGTGGTTGGGTTAAGGGTGGTGTCGACGATGCGAATCTGCGGCCATGGATGGGGCGCCAGAAGCTGCTCCGGTAGGTTGGATGAGGGTGCGAGGAAGCGGATCTGAGGCCGTGGACTTGTGAGTTGGCAAAGCGGCCCAGGTAGGGTTGAGAATGATATAGGCGAAGCTACTCCGGTAGGGTTGAGGAAGGTGTCGGCGAAGCGGCTCTGGTAGGGTTGAGGAAGGTGTCGGCGAAGAGGATCAGAGGTCGTCGACGGGGGCGTCGGTGGGGCGGCTTCGGGGGGTGCGGACAAAGCGTCTCCGGTGGGGAGTACGAATGAGCCGCTGCAGATGCGCGGCGGTTGACGAGAGTACCGGCGAAGCAGATCCGGCGCCGTGGACAAGGCCGACACTGAATGGCCTGTGGTACAATGGTGGATGAGCAGTCTACTTGTTTCTAGGGGAGGTGGGAGGAGTAGATGCGGCCGCAGAAGCAGATCCGGCGAGGTGGACACCACTGGCAGTGAATGGGCTATGGTACGCCGGTGGATGAGAAGTCTAGGGTTTCGAGAGGGGAGGGGAGAAAGGGCGATGAAGTACAGATGGCGTGATGTAAGATGCTCTGGTGCTGTGGAGTTAGTCATTTTTGCGGGAGGGGGAGAGGAAATGGGGGTGCCGTGTAGTGGGGGAACCGGAAGTTACCAAAGCAGCCCCGACCTATCATGTAGATGAGGGCGGTATTGTAACTATTGGTCTCCGTGCACCAAGGACAAAAGGGGGATTTCGCATGCTAAATACTAAGGTGGCGGAAATTTAGAAGGAGGCGGGAGATTTTGCCACCCACGGGATCGTTCGTATCCAATTTCAACTAATTTTGGACCGTGCTAGCGGGAAGGTCATGCTAGACTGTGTACACGGGGCACGCGTCAGCAGTTAATAACTGGTGTGAAGTCCACCCCAGAAAAATACAATAACTCGGGATGATGCGCCAATAACTTGGACGTTCACACGGGCGCGGCCAATCGTACGGGTGTAGTGGCGCGTTCACAAAAAAGGGATCAAACGCTCAGCCTATGTATTTCTCGTGTAAATAGATAATTTAGTGCCATTGGTTATTTACTTTAAACATAATGCATTGACGTGTTAGTGTAGAGGTGCACAAAAAGAAATGGATATTGTAGTCAGCTACTTAAAAGTGTTACCTCATATGATTACATAGCCTCCATTTCATAAATTGCATACCTGTTGAATTCATATATGAATATTACATATATTACTTCAAAATAGAAACTTAAATCATCCAAGACTAATGAATTTGAATGCAAGAGTAACAATGGTGCATGTTCATGATAGCTACATTGGTTGTTTGAAGAAACATCACTGTAACTTTGGCATGCACAACTAAAAAGGCTTATTTAAATAGAAAAAAAATGTGATATGTGAGTGTCCAATCTTTATAGCGTTGAACCGATATTGTACCTTTGGCCATGATACGAAGTAGATATTCACTTATGTTCAAGCGATTCACGTCCACGATCGCTAGATAGTGATACGTGAATGAATTGTGCAATCTCTCTCACACGCATACATATCTCATTTTCCTGTGGGCATCGGAATCACACACGCGCACTTCGTGTATTTCTCTCCCTCCGTCAGGGTTAAATTCGTCTTTCTACCCCGTCCTACAAGTCTCTCACATAGAAACACACACGCTCTCTATGTCTAACACGACCACCCCTTTAATTCCGCCCACCCACAGTCACTAATGTCGCTCACACATATGCTATCTACCTATCCCTTAATATAGCTAGATATGTGTCACACAAACTTCTTCTCCATACTAGCAAGATGCCCATGCGTTGCATGGAACATCAAGATGCATTTGTATGAGAAGTTTATCTTGTGGGAGAAAAGGATGAACGAGGGAATGCCTTATTTGCAAATGCGGAGAGGGGTGTCGGTATCTTTTTGCAAAATTGCCATAGTTTCCTTCTTGTCCGTCGGATATAAATTGGATGGCCTATATTGCAGGATGGCAGGAACACCATCATCACCAACTCTGTTTTTATAAGAGTAGAGATATGTGAGTGTCACTGCCCCCCCCCCACACACCCACACTTCCCAACACCGAAGGAGTAGGGTGACACCTCGATCTTGATACTAATCTATCGACTGGCTTCTCTTTCAAACATACACACACACACACTACCGGCACTGAAGGAGCTAGTAGGGTGGCACATCGATCTTGATAATAATCTATCTACTCCTCTTTCAAACACACACACACACACTCACTAGTTGTGCCTCTGTGCCTACCGCGCACACTCTCGATACGTCTTTCTCTCCCTCCCCCCCCAACAATGACAACAGAAGGGTGACAACTCGATCTGATCATAATCTGTCAATTGGTTTCTCTCTCAAACATTGTGTCTCGGTGCCTCGCTCGGTAGCCCCCTTGATATGTAGACTTCTCGCGCGCGCATAGCTGTAGCGACGATGACGCTGAACCCAGTGTGCCTTGTTTTTACCGGCCTCATGTGATAGTTTTCACCCTGTTTTCTGTTAATTAACAAGGCAACCATTTCTTTCTTACTACTAGTGAATCTGAAATCATTCGGGGCAGACATAAAATATATCACTTCAACCCAATTATCGCAGCAACTATTTTAAAAGAAATAAGCTAGCTGCCCGTGCGTTGCATGGAATATCAAGATGCATTTGTATGAGTAGTTTATCTTGTGAGAGAAAAGGTTGAACGAGGGAAGGCCTTATTTGCGAACGTGGAGAGACGTGTGGGTATATTTTTGCAAAATTGTCATAGTTTCTTTCCTATCCGTTAGATATAAATCCCGTTAGATATAAATCCGACGGCCTATATTGCAGGATGGCATGCACACCATCATCACCAACTCTGTTTTCTACTCCCTCCGTCCGAAAATACTTGTCATCAAAATGGATAAAAAGAGATGTATCTAAAACTAAAATACGTCTAGATACATTTCCTTTTATCCATTTTGATGACAAGTATTTCCGGACGGAGGGAGTATTTGTCTTTTTAGAGATTTCAACAAGTGACTATGACCGGACCTTACCAACATACTCAAAAAAGTAGTCCATAATTTTGATGTTACCCTCTTTTCTTGGTGGTGCAGTGCCATCTGGATACCTCATAAATAAATAAAGCACTACATGATACTAATATATGATACATGGCGCAGGAGTACTAAGTATTATTAATACAGTTTTGCTAGAACTCATCTAGATGAGATATAATTTGGTCTCATTCATCTTTTATAGCCATTGGATGTGATGCTATATAAGATGTGTGTGTGCTAACGTGGGTTGTATTTGTTCTTGTGCAACGAACTAACCACTGCATGTCATGTTTGATAGTCTCAAGTCATTAAAAGCATACAAGCCCCACATCTCTTCTTGCTTGATTCCTCTATTTATGTCAAAAAATAAGAAACAACGTGAGAGTTAATGCACCACGCCTATGTGTTTACTATTTGGTTTTTGTAAGATGACTTAATACTCACCTAGACGAAGGGAGTATTCGATTTGACAGCGGGCGACGCAGTTCCCGATACGGCTTTAATGCAGACGAGGGAGGGAGTAGCGGTTCCTGATATGTTGAACGGCCAATGAATCCTTCTTCAATTAATGCATGAGGGAAGTAATGGGAGGAGGTCCGGGAAAAGAGGCTGCACGATGTGAATGCAACATAGTTTGCCCTCATTGCCCTCATATAAAGGCGCCCCTCCATTCCAATGCATCTACCACATCGTACGCACCTAAGCATTTGCCTAAGCACCTACACTAAGCGCAAAAGAGCTCACTCCAAACCCATGGTTGCGATGCTCGTGAGCGGCCAGCGGCTGCGCCAGATGGTCCACGACACCGGCCTACGGCATGGCGCCGAGGATCGTCTCCAGATGGTGTTGGAGACCGGCTGGTGGATGGCCACCTTTGACGCCAACTACGACTCTCAGTTGGACCAGATGATCGTTGCCACCAGCAACAAGTTCACCGTCCTCAAGAAGCTCGCGGATGACATCGCCGTACTCCTCCAGCCCGCGCGCCTGGGCTCCCCATTGCCTGCCACTCTAATCGGCCTCCATGGCCGGAACCTCTTTCAAGCACTGGTGGCCCTACGACTGCCCGTTGACGCCACGAAGAATGTCCACCTGGAGGTCGCGCTCGCCGCGAGGCGCCTCGCCCTGCAAGAATTCGTTGACCTACACATCCACATGTATGAGGAAATCGTGTACATAGGTATCTACAAGGCCAGTGAGGACGCTACGACGTTGGCCTTCCTCAACCGGCTGGAAGCCTTGGATGCCTTTGTTGAGAAGCACCTCGACCTCGCCACAAAAGCCGCCGCTCCTTAGCCGCCGGTCGGTGGCCCGGCGCACTAAGTTGAGGAGGAGGAGGTCGTACATTCGTGGATCCATCTTTCTTCTTGCCTTCTGTAACCACCACTGCGATCGCATCATCGTGGCCTTAATTCTTATTGTGCTGTTGCATTCTCATTCCAGTCAATACCGACATGTGCGATCCCTTTGCTTAATTATATGCATCACTGTAACTAGTACTCCATCCGTCAATTTATAATTTGTGCTTACCTTTTCCATCAACTTCGTGCAATGCGCGGGCATCTTGCTAGAAACACTAGAATATGTCTATATAATCCGTATGTGATAGTCCATTTCAAATCTCAAAAAGACAAATATTTAGGTACGGAGGGAGTAATATATTAGGAGTATATCAAAACAATAGTGATTTCTTTCAATTTTGTGAACAAATACTACTATTCTACTACTTTGGATCCGTCGCAACGCACGAGCACATTGCTGGTAAAAGGAAAAGGCCTGCCGCGTTCGCGTCGCACCCCCACACGCCCGGGGATCGGGAGTACAACACGACCCGTCCGGCACGACACATGGCTTAGGGATGGCGTGTTGCCTAGCATTTTCACTTTCATGTGGGACCGCCGTTGAGCAAACAGACACCCCGCCCGCCGCCGGGTTGGAAAAAAGAAACAAGGGGAAGATCTAGCTGTAGCATGGAAGCCAAGAAATTTGGTGTCAAACGGGGCTCGTTGATAGAGTAGGAGCATTCCGTACTAGTACTACTCCTACTAGTACCAAGTTTGTACTCCTAATACTATATTACTAGTACTACCACTATACAACTAGTAGGTACGTGCACGGCACAACATCATAGGAACAAAAAATGGGGAGATCTTGTTTTGGGTGATTTATCTTTTCTTCAATCAACGTAGTATGAATAATATGATGTGGGGGGCACCCATGAAGCTTATGTGGCTTGGTTGCATGGCTACGGAAGGTTAAAGAAAAATAAATAGATATTGTGTTTAGAGTGCACTCCACTAAATAGATATATATACTTTGGATCCATTGCAACGGACCGGCACATCTATATCTATACCCCCTATATAGTGTGTGAAAAACTTTGAAAGTTGGTCGTTGGATGAAGCCAATCCGACGGTACAAAGATGGCAAATCCGAGCACTACTGGCCGTTGGATAACATCCACCAGATTCTGCCACATGTATAATCTATAAGACTCCATGGTTGAACTTAATTCATGACTAAGGGCCTCTTTGATTCATAGGATTGCAGAAACACAGGAATAGGAAAAAAGTAGGATTGGAATGGCATGTTCATTGGATCCCTATAGGATTTGAGTTTGTTTGATTGTGTCACATGAAAAACAAAGGATTTCTTTCAAGAGGATGGAGTGCATGCTAGAATTCCTGTGAAACATAGTACAAATGAATCCTTAGGAAAATATTCTACATGATTCAATCCTACGAATCAAACGACCAACGTAGGAAAAATTCCTAGGGATTCTAACCCTTCAAAGATCCTATGAAAATCCTTTGAATCAAACAGACCCTAACTTTGCCACAACTAAGATTAGGCAAAGTTATTAGTTCTTCAAAACGAGAGAAACAAGTTGGCAAGCCTAAGGGAATCTTGCCACATTTTGTGTGTGTGTATGTCATGTGGGGCCTTAGTGTGGCTTGCCTAAGGTGTGGCTTGAATCAAACACTCGCCTAAGTTAATCAAACTTGCCTAACCTTACATTCCACCAGATTTTGCCACATGTTAGAATCCAGAAAGCTCCACATGTAGAAGCATAATGCACAAACCACCAGAATCTCATGCGTGCAATGCACGTGTACCTTACTAGTACTAGTTGGTACTAGTAGTAAGAAACAAATTCCAGTTTTGGCACGAGCTCGTACTGCAGGAGCACCACAAGGCCTGCCGCAGGAGTTACATTTCCCTCTCGGGGCCCATGGGACCGAACTTCAGTGGCTTAGTGGTAGAAACAAGAAACGTGATGGTCGTCGTGGTTCAACTTCCATGGACAAGCTGTCATGTCTGCTGACACATGTATATCAAAACTAGAGTGTTTATATTTCAAGCACGTGAACAAGTATTGTTCTACTACTTTGGATCCATTGCAACGCACGGGCCAGCACATTGGTAGTAGTAGTGTCCATCTCTATCTCTAGAGGCCTTCCCTCGTTCATCCTTTTCTCTCACAAGATAAACTACTCATACAAATGCATCTTGATGTTCAGTGGAACGCACGAGGATGTTTCCTTGGGGGTCTCTCCAGCACGGCGTGGCCGTAGTTGCAAGTTGACGCCCCTTGAGATGCTGACGTTGAGGGGCACTCGGATTTCCTCCGATGAGCAGGTAAGATGAGTTTGATCATGTAGTAAATGCATTCTAAAGACTACTTCCGTGTCCATTTCCTAATTCTCCCCCTGCCCACTGTTTCACAGGTTAGGCTCGGTGCGAGTGGAGATTGGCTTGCATATGTACGGGAGGGTACCAACATCAATTTGCACAACATTTACAACAGTGAAACCGTTCCCGTAGAACCTTTGTCCAACATTGGGATCAGCCATGCAACGGGCCACCACATGAATTGGTACGATGGAACCATGGTGAGATTGAATAAGATAGCACGAACCTTGCACATGGCGGTCAAAGGCGGACCATGCTGTCTGCGGCCGATTTGTTGCCGTACGAGTAGGAAGATGTTGTGCTCCTTTCTAACTGCATCTTCGCGGTGACAAACCAGGGGACTTATTTTGTATGGGACACATCCTACGATATACTCCCTCTCTCCCAGTTTATTTGTTTTGAATCTTTTCATTTTATAAGTTTCAAATTCAAATTTAGAGCTCCCCATCACATGTTGAGATTACATTGTCCATTAAATTGTTGCGTGCATGTATAGTAAAGAAACAAATCTCGAGTTTGGAACGAGTTCGTGCTGCGGGAGCACCACAAGCCCTGGCGCAGGAGTTACATTTCCCTCTCAGGGCCGTCGGGACTGAGCTTCAGAGCCTTACTACACCTACCTTTGAGTCAATAACATGTGGACCCGATAGGTGACTGCTCCACATGTAATGCTCCCATAGGCAGAGGGGCAGTGGGGCCAAGAGGGGTGAGCCGCAGGTCGGGGGACGTGTGGTTTCATGGGTTCGAGCGGCGTCATGGGAATCACGGGTGGCTGTGGTAGAAACTCGATGCTCGCCACATTTTAGGTGGCCCACATGTCATGCACACAAAGGCAGAGGGGCGGTGCGGCCGAGAGGGGTGAGGCGCACGCCGGGGGTCGTGGTGCCGTGCGTTGGAGAGGCGTCGTGGGAATCGCGAGATGAAACATGATGGTCACCGTAGTTGAACTTCCATGGACAAGCTGTCATGTCTACGGACACATGCACTACATACCGATCGAAATAGTTCCGTATAGTTCCGTATATATGCGGATAAATAGTTCCGTATAGTCAAGAGGACCCATGCTACTACTCTGTCCCAAAGACATGCACACCATCGAAATAATCCATATATATCAATATACACCGAGAGGGAATAATTTTTTTTACAAGAGAGGAAATAGTTCATCCATCCATAATGCCCTCCTGCTGGTGCAACCTATTCTTCTTCTTCTTCTTCTTCTTCTTCTTCTTCTTCTTGTTCTCATTCTCTGTGGGAGACGGCTTCACAACAAGCTATTTGGACCTTGCAGCTATCTCGAAACTCACACGGGCATCGAGGGCAGCATATTTTATCCGCTCGTACGTCAAGGGAGAATTCTCCCATCCAGACGACCTTAATGCCACCGTCTCGTCACCCTTCTAAAGATTTGTACCGAGCAGAAAATTTGCTACGTCGAATAGGGATGGTGTCTGTTTATCACAAACTTCTACAGGAATTTTGATTCTGGTTTGTAGGTCAGCGATGCTATTCAAACCAAGCTTGTACGGCTCCAGCTTCTGTTTGTCCCTTTCGATGGCTGCCCCACAGAAGTATACGTCCTCCCGAGACAAGAAATCGTGAAGCTCACCTGGTATGGAGGGCGAGTGTATGATGTGGTACACCAAAACATCATCTTCGAAGCACATCAGAAGGACGGCGGCGCGCTGGATCTTCCCAGGGGCATGCTCCGTGTACTCTGCATCGAGACCGATGACCCTCGTCTCTACCTTTTTGAGGGAGTTGGATACATTGTTGATCCACTACCGAACAACCTTGGGTGGACGGTGACGGTGGCAACTATGCGCATCGAGCCTTCTACGAGGACATGTTGGACGATAAAAACCTGCATCTCGATCTCTCTCGCCATTTGGAACCGCTGGAACGGAGGGCTATGGTTTGGAGAATTAGGATTAGATGGCTAGTCTAACTAAAGTAGTAGATGATTATTTAAAGAGGTTAAAACAATGTGAATGCAGTGGGGTTTGGATGCAAATGAAGACGAAGGGGAGGTGAAGAAGCCGAGGAGAATCGGTTCCCGATGGAGAAGTAAATGGGAGAAGTGGCGTGCAGGCAGTTGATTAGACGGCTAGGTAGACTAAACGAAAAGGCTATGCGGGTAGACTGATGAGTCGTACCTGTTCGTGTACGTGCCCATCCTTCCTGATAGGTGGCACCTATGCAAACAGATAAAAAATGTGTCGTAGTTTTTTTGAGCGCGTGAGTGGGAGACACAACATTCTCTGGTTAAGGAATACTCCCTCCGTTTAGGTGAGTATAAGTCACCTTATGAAAATCAGGTTTTCCCAAAACCTTTAGGCATGGAGCATTAACTTCCTGCTCGATCCCCTCCCAGCCTCGTTAGCCAGCGTTCTCTTCCTCTGCTGCCGCGTTCTACCTTTCCATTTTTCCTCTTCTCAAGTGTGGAACGATCTGCATGCCGTCCTTGATGCACCAGAACGACCACTGCATGCATCGCAGTAGAGCGTTGATTGGGCATGCACGAGAATTTGGTTCTGCTCGCAATATGGATGATACCTGAACGATGAAGTGAACATGCATGCTAGCACGGGAGACCTATTTACGCTATACAATACTGGAGTACTCATGTACCTACTGGTAGTAGTAGTAGTAGTAGTACAACTGTGGTACACTTGATGGTCAAAATACTATTCATCCGGTCCTCACAGTGAAGTGACAACACCCTGCGCCTGACACTAGTCCAGGCGGCGTGTTCGGGTTACCAAAGTCAGCCTCACCCTGTGCATAGTGCAGTCTGTCACCGCCGCTGTACAGCACATTGGCGCCTCGCCTCGTCTCCCTCTCCGCTCCCATAGCACCACTCCATCTCCATCTCCTTCTCCGTCTCCATCTCACTATGCCCCCGTGTACCGTCGCCTCACTCGCCTCCCCCAGTACCACTATTCCCTCGCTAGCCGCTCCAGCACCGACATCCTTCTCCCTCGTAAATCAAGCCCCCTTCCAAACTCCACCATGGCCGAACGCGAACCGCGCAGCATCCGTATGAGCCGCGATTGGAGCAATCTCCCCAGTGACATCCTCGACCTCTGTTGTTCGTGTATGGATATGTTGAGCGCCCTGCGGCTGGCTGCATGCTCGAGGGGCATGCACACAGCCATCGTCGAAGCGAGGCCTAAGCTTTTCAAGACACCCTGCTTGCTGCTATCCAGTCTTGCGAGATTAGCTCACCATGATACGGAGGCGTGCATGATGCCCCTCGACTTCAATCCGATCTCCATTAGCCGAAACTTCTTTGCAGGTATGTAGTGGGTCGCCGTACATCATTTCCCTCGACATCGATCCGATCACCATCGCCCGAAACTTCTTGGCAGGTATGTACTGGATCGGCATGAACTCCCACTGGATGGCTGCCTTCAGAGAAGATGGTAAAAAGTTGGTGCTCGTGAACTTCCAAACCTCCCATGAGATTATCCTTCCTCCGTTGGATTATATAGAGTATTACCATCGCGGTCCAAGTCATCTAGATTACTACGTCAGTTGGACGGACCTTGTTTTGCAGAAGATTGTAATCTGCCAAGTGCCCACACGACATGCGAATTACGCAGACTTCAAGCTAATTGCCTTGTTCGACTGCGGACTCGCCTATCTTTACGCCGGTGCCTTCTTTAGCTGGAGACAACTCGGCTCGCAGTGGATCATCGTCAAAACTGATACACACTTCTGTGATGCTATTGAACACAATGGCATCATCTACGCGATCGACAAAGCAGATGGCACCACGTATTGCTGGGACGGCGCGTGTAAGTTGTTTCCTCTCATGTTAATGATGACGCCATGACACTGTTTGAACTTTTTGTGATGATTGGCATATCTCTGTTTGAGCAGAATTTGAGTAGAACTATGGCAATGTATTAGAGACGCCGTAAATCAGCTATATTTGGAATGAGTTAATTCATGCGATTGTGACCATGTCATTACAGCCAATTTGTACCCTGAATAATCAAACGGTTAGGAATATATGGATATTATCCTTATTTTACAGTAATCCATATACTACTACTAAATATGAGTGTGTATCAAAGGCCATGTTAGTTTCCTCATTTTCATGATGTAGAAACATGCACCACACTGTTGGTTTCATCTAACCATACATTAGGGAAGTAAATGTGCATATGGAGAACTCTATATTTGGAAGTAGTGAAATCCTGCAATTCTTACCATGTGTACATACCTATATTCGCCCTTCAGCAATCAATGGCTAGAATAATATCCTCACAAAATTTTTTCCCACAGAACACGAGTATATAACAATGCATGGTTTGTTAGTTACCTTGAAGAATTTGTTTGTGAGGACAGAACATGATTACATAACATGCATGACATGGTAGTTTCCTGTGAAGAATGGATTGCGAGATAACATGAGTATAACCATGCATGGCACTTCTATATTTTCGAACCCAGTATACATTTCCCTGTATTTTCCTCCCAATTCCAACAGGGACATATCAATGTTGTTTCTTGCATTATCCTACTCATACTCTGAACAATGCTGATCTTACATTAACAATGCCTGTCCTTTTTGATATGATGCAGTGTCCCTACAGTTACTGCCCTTTGTAATCACACCACCTTTGCCAAAAACAGGGAAGCACAACTAGTTCCTCGCTCGATCAGACGATGGCAAAAGATTGATGATCATTCAGACACATGAGCCGGAAAAATTTATATTGCAAAAACCCCACTGTATACAAGCACCGTGTAATACGTGAGTATCCGGACAATGGCTGTTACGTGTATGAGCAGGATACCAGCTTGTTGGGGCCTTTAGGATTTTTTTAGTTGGAGGCGGGTAAACAGCCTTGGTTCACACTCTGTGTTTCTCGGACTCAATTATCCGATTAACCTGGAGATCACCGTTGGCAAGGACCTTGATGGCAGAGAGGCTTTGTTTGCTATGGAAAACTGTGTCTACACGGCGAGCCCTAGGAGTTCGGGAGCAAACTCCCCTGATTGTCAACGATACACCCTGCAGCCAAAAGAAGGTGAGAATGACAAAGGCATCCGGATTAACTTTGATCCTTGGATGTCTCAATTACGACAGACAGTGATGTGGTTCGAGCCTTCAGGTTGATAGGTAATTGGGCTGTTGCATCGAAAGGGTGGAGTACTGGTGTCTCCGGATCACTGGTCGCTGAAGCGGGGCTGCAAATTATGATGGTGTTGGATCATCTCTTCGAATGACTTTGTTGTCTTTGCTGCTGGTTCTAGATGGGTAGTTCTTTCTTTTGTTATGCATATTCCTTGTCATTTGGTCATCCTCGTCTATGTCACTCTTACTATGTACTTCCTCCATTCGGAATTACTTGTCGCAGAAATGGATGTATCTAGATGTATTTTAGTTGTAGATACATCCATTTTCGAGACAAGTAATTCCGAACGGAGGGAGTAATAGTTGCTTCTGTTTAGAATGTCATTCTCATCTGGATCACGAGAGTCTGAGCGCTGCAGATGGGTGCATTTTGGTGGTGTAGCAAGACTTCTTATGAACTATCATGTCTTGCTGTTTATGTCAGTAGTAGTCACTAGTCAGTGTTTGAATGTTGTATATATCGTTGTTTCGAACTGTTTATTATCTCAAACTACTGGTGGGCTAAATGATGGCATCACCATTCTCCAGTGTTCAGAGTATATCTCCTTTTTTCAAGTTATATAATTTGAGCTCAGTGTCTTTTCGATGATGTACACTTGTTTGGGCCAATGAGGTGTTGTTGAATATGGGCCGAGTAGTAACGCAATACCAAACAGGTCAATTATGACTCTCAAGGCGGGCTCTCAAAAGATCCTGAAAAAAGGCCAGGCTCTCCAAAAAAGAATGAATAAGGACTCTCAGGCCGACATGTGGGCGCCACCGGTGTTTTCGTGCGCTTGCGCGCCGAGAGCATATTGGCGCGTGCTTGAAATTCATGCTACTTTTTCATCCGCAGTCTCCCGCCCCTCCCCTGCCTCTGGAATCTCGATTCCCACTCCAGTTACCCCAAATCCCCCTCCTGTACTCCCTGTACTCAAGCGCACTATCATGTCGCCGGTCAATGCGGATCTCTAAGCCGGAGATCCTGAGGTCCGTCCTGCCTTCGGTCGCTGCGTGCTGTCGCTCAACAGTGGCATGGCGGCGCTTGACGACCAGTTTGCCGGCAAAGTGCTGATGGTAACCATCAACGGCGACCGGCCTCCTGTCTTGCCGAATGACCTTGTCAAAGCTCTTGGCATTGCGCACGGCATCCAAATAAGTGACTTGCTCGTCGAAGTCTATCCGCCACCGGCTGATTTCTTCGTCAGGTCCGAATAACTTTCGACTGCAGTCGTGTGTTCGAATCTTCCTGGCGTTTGTTCTGCGATGGTGCGTTGGTGAGCTTTGATCGGTGGCACCCAGGATGAGGCTCGGTGCCCACTGAGTTTGGGTTTTTAACAAAGCTTACCTTCCACGACATGCCTCGACGTGCTTGGAACAGCGAGTCCATGAACGAGCTTATCAACGACCTTGGAGGTGAGCTCGTAAGTATGTTTGTTCCTCCAGACAGATGGGCTCTGACGGTTATGGGATGGATGAAGAAGTCGTCCACCATACCGAAGGTGATTAGTGTTGAGATACCGGTGCAGGAACCGGGGTTGTACTATTCGTCGCCACCAAGGCCGCCGCGGACCACGTTAGGGATGTACCTGTATCGAGTGTTCGTGCATGTCGAAGAAGTGGTCAATCCATCAATCGAAGTCGTGCCGCCGCCGCTGGTGCCAGGGTCCGTCGACGACGCCCATTATAGGAGTCAACGTCATACTTTACCCGTGTTGCTCGGAACGATGGATGGCACAGGGCCTACTCCATCGCGCAGCGGAGGCCACTGCTTCTTTGGGAGAAGAGGCAGGGCTGGCTGCCTGGATGTGCTCTAGTTTGAGGTAACAACTGAATCTTGTCAGATACTAGTTAAATCCGAGCTATGGGTGTGAAGCACTGATATGCCTGTACATTTGATTGTGACATGTTCTAATTTTGTACCTAAACTTTTTTTAGAAAGGGCTGTACGTCAACTTAATGTGCTAGGAGAACTTATTGTGTTGTCTGTTTGTTTTCTTTGCACAACATTCAAGATAGTTCCCCGTCATTGATAAAGACGATGAACCGTTATGTACGACTTCGTTGGTTTCAACACAGCCCTTCCCGTAGCGATCCACTGCTTCCATCCTGATTGTGCCGCCTGCGTGAAATTTTTGTATGCAAGTTCAGTGTGCTATGATGTTCTATATGATTGTGTCAACTATATAAGTTTTTACTGAGCATCAGCAATGCATATGGCTGAAATATGTATTTACGAGCATCGGCCGATGGGTCTCTCTCTCTCTCACACACACACACACGCACATGCACAAGTGGGACCCGTTGAATTATTTATTTGCTCATGACAGCTTTTAATTAGGTTCCACTATAATCTAACTTTTTTCTTAAGTTATTAATTGAGCTCAGTGACTTCAAAAAGTTGTACAGAAGCCTTGTTTGGGCCTTTCCGGCGTCGCTGAATGTGGGCTGAGTAACCGTGTTAGGTTGTACTGTACTACACAGGCCTTTTTTCGCTATTTTTTCTTAAATAATACATTTTTTTATTAATTTTCATAAATATTATGCTAGGTAATTTTTTTTTCAAAAATAATACACTGTCCGCCCGCTGCAGGCCGACTGGGCCTAGTCGGCCCACAGCAGGCCGATTGGATTCCAGTCGGCCTACAGCTGGCCGACTGGCCCCTGTCGGCCCACCGTGGGCCGACTGGAGCTAATTGGCTCGCTGTGGGCTAATTGTTTTTGCAAAAGTGTTAATCATGTATTTAAAAAATATGTGTATTGTGACCTCCTCCGCTCGTTGTGGGCCCACTGTTGACTAAAAAATATGTTTTAAAAAGTGTTAATCTGGTATTTAAAAATTGTTAAATGTGTGTATAAAAAGTGTTCCTTATCTATACATTTTTTAATGTGTGTATAAAAAATAGCTTTTTTTCAACATCAGCAATGCAACTGGGCCGACAATTGTACACAATATCCGAGTCAACTTGTTATTCTCCGCCCCGCTGGGCTGCAAACTTTCCTAGGAGGTATGCATTAGGCTTAACAAGAAAATGGACTTTAAAAAATAATAAATGCAATGTAATTATAATAACTGGACAGTTACTATGCACCAAACATGTAATTAGTTTGAAAAATATATTATTTTTGGAATTTGAAATTTTTAATTTCATTACTTGTTGCACGTGCAATATTTTGTTGGATTTTAACGTAATACAACTTTATTTGAAATTATATTTAACCTGACTAGAAATTTCGGATACAAATATTTCGGATCCCATCAAAATGTGGATTTTTTTTTGAATTCTGTTTTGAGCGGTTGTTTGAAATTATTAATCGTTGTCCTAGCTAGAAGTTGGGCTGTACTTTTAACAAACTGTAAATGGGCTGTAGTAAATTCCATTAGAATTAAAAAATGGGCTGTACATTCTTACAAATCGCAAATGGGCTATATGTTCTCTGCCAAATCCGAGCTGTGGGCCTACTAAGTTAATGCGTACCAAGGGCTTCGTCAACTTAGTCAATATAGATGATTCTAGCTGCAGTGATCGTACGATGTCCATCCAACGGCCGTAGTGCTTCTTCAACCTCTGGTCTTCTTGCTCCAGCCGTCCAAAGCAGCGCCGGTCGTGTCGCGTGCTCCTGCCTCCCGTGCCCGGCTGTGATGCCGCGGAGGCCTCACCGCCCCGTACTACTCCCACCGCTGGCCAGGCCATCCCTCTACTCATCCACACCCCCTGTTATTCTATGGCGATGGCAGCCTCACACCGCAGTCGAACCAGTGAACCCTCGTACTCCTCTCCACACGGCCTTCCACTGCTGCGTCTTCCCCGGCTCCATGTCGTCCCCTTCCTAGGCCTCGCCGTCGTCCAGACCACCGCCCTGGTGCTCTCGGCGCGGCGTGGTCAACGTGGTCAACGACCGACTTCCATCGAAAGAGTGCTGTACGTGGAAAGGCTGACAGCTGGGTCCACGGCAGCCGCAAGGAAGTGCCTCCTTATTACGCGCAAAATATTATTCCTCCACCTGACAGCGGGGACCCACCGGACGGGCCACGGTATTTCACGAAAAAAATGATTCGCCCCCTGACTGCTGGGACCCACGAGCTACATCTTCGCATGCAAGGAAGTGCGTCCGGAAAAAAATGATTCGCCCCCTGACTGCTGGGACCCACCAGGCCCCCGACTGCTGGGACCCACCAACTACATCTTCGCACACAAGGAAGTGCGTCCGGGCAAAAAAACAAAACAATTCGCCCCTTGACTGCTGGGACCGATCAGCTACATCTTCGCAGGCAAGGAAGTGCCTGACAGTCGGGACCCACCTGGTCGAAGCATACGTATCGTTGTCATTCTGGTCGCGAACGTGTACGTACATACTGGTCGATGTAGAGGCGCGCACGTGTCGTAGTAGAGGCACACACGTAGCATGTACACGTACGTAGAGCGGCCAGGGTGCAAGAAAGAAAATACGACCACGTATGTGTACATACTGGCAGGGTCTCGAACGCCTACTCGCGCATACGTACGGCCAGGGCTCGAGTACCTGGCTGGGTCGGAACGGAGAAACAACGTCGTCGTCGTGTTCATCGGGAGGCAATGGAATGCGTCGTGTTCATGGGGAGGCAACGGAATGCGTCATGTTCATGGGGAGGCAACGGAATGCGTCGTGTTCATCGGGAGGGCTTGGATGGAACAGGCGATGGAAACGAGGCCTGGCGTACCACAGAACAGAGGAAATGACCTTGTGTTCGACTGGCCACATTCGAAACAGGATCATGTTCATCGGGAGGGGTCTGGCGTACCGCAAAACGGAGGAAACGGACCTCCTATGGTCGAAACGGGGGTCCTGTTGATCGGGAGGGGTGTGGCGTACCGCAAAACAGAGGAAACGGACTTGTGTTGGAGCGCTATGGTCGAACTGGGGGTCCCGTTCATCGGGAGGGGTGTGGCGTACCGCAAAACGGGACTCCACGGGATACTGTTCATCTCCACCGTCGACCCCCTCCAGCCTCCACGAGCTACTGTTCATCCACCGTCGACCTCCTCCAGCCTCCACCTGCGACTGTTCATCCACGGGCTCCTGTTCATCCAGCCTCCACTGCGCGCTACTCCACCGGCTACTGTTCAACCAGCCCTCTCCACGGGCTCCTGTTCAACCACCCCTCCACGGGCTACTGTTCATCCTGCCCTCCACCGTCTACTGTTCATCCTGCCCTCCACGGGGTGGTCCTGTTCATCCAGCCCTCCACGGGGTCCTGTTCATCCAACCCCAACCGGCTCGATCGATCGGGGTCCTGTTCATCCAGAAGCAACACCACGGGGTCATGTTCATCCACCCCCACCGGGAACTGTTCATCCAAACCCCCCCAGAACGCTCACTGTTCATCCAGAGGTAGCATCGATCGGCTTCAGTTAGCAGCAGTAGCGAAGGAATCGCTCGATCGGGTTCAGTTAACAGCCATCGATCGATCGCTCGGGTTCAGTAACGCGTAGCCTACAGTGCAATCGCTCGGGTTCAGTTAGAGCCCAATGCCTCGCTCGGGTTCAGTTAGAGCCAACGCCTTGCACACACGCGTGTATGTGTACGAGAGAAACGCGCATCGCTCGGCCCCCGACCTCCCATCGTAACCGGGAACTCCCCGAAATTTTCCTCCCCCTCGCTTCTACCATGGTTTTTTCCGTCATGGACGGCCCAAAGAATGTCATGCAGCTGCGTCTCTGGCCCGCCCAGGACGAAAAGCCCATTTTCTGTCATGATTTTTTGTCATAGAAGTAGGAGCCCACCACATCTATGATGATACCGGGTTTTGTCACAATTATCGTCATAGAAGTGTCATATGTATGACAGAAATTTTTTTCGTTCGGCCCAAAATGTCACGGATGTGTCTTTTTTTGTAGTGATAAATCCTCAAAAATTCCCCCTAGGCCAGAGGCATCCACGAAAATACTTTTCCGCCGCCGCAAGGCTCTGTTCCTGTGAGATCCCATCTTGGGGCCTTTTCCGGCATCCTGTCGAGGGGGGGGGGATTCGATCACGGAGGGCCTCTACATCAACCTTGCTACCCTTCCGATGAATCGTGAGTAGTTTACAATAGACTTAAGGGTCCATAGCTAGTAGCTAGATGGCATCTTCTCTCCCTTTGATCTTCAATACAATGTTCTCCTCGATGTTCTTGGAGATCTATCCGATGTAATACCTTTTTCCGGTGTGTTTGTCGAGATCCGATGAATTGTGGTTTATGATCAGTTTATCTATGAATATTATTTGAGTCTTCTTTGAACTCTTTTATGCATGATTAATATATATTTGTATTTCTCTTCGAACTATAGGTTTAGTTTGGCCAACTAGATTGGTTTTTCTTGCAATGGGAGAGGTGCTTAGTTTTGGGTTCAATCTTGCAGTGTCCTCACCCAGTGACAGAAGGGGTAGCGAGGCACGTATTGTGTTGTTGCCATCGAGGATAAAAATGTGGGGTTTATATCATATTGCTTGAGTTTATCCCTCTACATCATGTCATCTTACTTAAAGTGTTACTCTGTTCTTATGAACTTAATACTCTAGATGCATGCTGGATAGCGGTCGATGTTGAAGGAAATATGCCCTAGAGGCAATAATAAAGTTGTTATTTATATTTCCTTATTCATGATAAAGGTTTATTATTCATTCTAGAATTGTATTGATCGGAAACGTAAATACATGTGTGAATACATAAACAAATATTGTGTTCCTAGTATGCCTCTACTAGACTAGCTCGTTGATCAAAGATGGTTAAAGTTTCCTAACCATGGATATGTCTTGTCATTTGATAATAGGATCACATCATTAGGAGAATGATGTGATGGAGAAGACCCATCCGTTAGCTTAGCATAATGATCGTTCAGTTTTATTGCTATTGCTTTCTTCATGTCAAATACATATACCTTTGACTATGAGATTATGCAACTCCTCGATACCGGAGGAATACCTTGTGTTCTATCAAACATCACAACATAACTGGGTGATCATAAAGATTCTCTACAGGTATCTCCGAAGGTGTTTGTTGAGTTGGCATAGTTTGAGATTAGGATTTGTCACTCCGAGTATCGGAGAGGTACGTATCTCTAGGCCCTCTCGGTAATACACATCATAAGCTTGCAAGCAAACGACTAAGAAGTTAGTCACGAGGTGATGTATTATGGAACAAGTAAAGGGACTTGTCAGTAACAAGATTGAACTAGGTATAGAGATAACGACGATCGAATCTCGGGCAAGTAACACACCGATGGACAAAGGGAATTACGTATGTTGACATAATGGTTTGACCGATAAAGATCTTAGTAGAATATGTAGAAGCCAATATGGGCATCCAGGTTCCGTTATTGGTTATTAACCGGAGAGGTGTCTCGGTCAAGTCTACATAGTTCTCGAACCCATAGGGTCCACACGCTTAACGTTTGTTGACAGTATATTGTTATATGAGTTATGTGATTTGGTGACTGAATATTGTTCAGAGTCCCGGAAGAGATCACAAACATGAAGAGGAGTCTCTAAATGGTCGAGAGGTAAAGATTGATATATAGGACGATGATATTTGGACACCGGAAGTGTTTCGGGACATACCGGGAAGGAATCGGGTCACCGGAAGGGGTTCCGGGCACCCCCCCGGCAAGTTATGGGCCTTATGGGCCAAAGGAGGGGACAGAACATCCCACAAGGGGGCTGGTGAGCCCCGTCCCTTGTTTGGCCAGCCCTAGGGAAGGAAAAGGGGGAGGGCTAGCCCCTCCTGCCTTTCCCTCTCATGGGAGAAAGGAGAAGGGGGGCGCCACTCTCCTCTGCCTGTCCCCGCACTCCAAATAAGGAAAGGGGGCGCGGGTTGGGAGGGACCCCAAGTAGGACTCCTCCTACTTGGTCGCCTCCTTTGGTGCTCCTCCCTCCCTCCCACCTATATATATGTAGGAAGGGGGCGCCTAGCACACAACAGATCAATTGCTTAGCCGTGTGCGGCGCCCCCCTCCACCGTTTACATGCCGGTCATATTTTCGTAGTGCTTAGGCGAAGCCCTGCAGAGATCACTTCACCATCACCATCACCACGCTGTCATGATGTCGGAAATCATCCACTACCTCTCCATCTTGCTGGATCAAGAAGGAAGAGGACGTCACCGGGCTGAATGTGTGTAGAACGCGGAGGTGTCGTATGTTCGGTACTTGATCGGTTGGAGCGCGAAGAAGTTCGACTACATCAACCGTGTTGTGAAACACTTCTGCTTAGTGTCTACGAGGGTACGTAGACACACTCTCCCTCTCTCGTGCTATGCATCTCCATGGATAGATCTTGTGTGTGCGTATAATTTTTTTTGTTTTCCATGCAACGTTTCCCAATAATGGCATCATGAGCCAGGTCTATGCATAGATGATATGCACGAGTAGAAGACAAAGAGTTGTGGGTGGTGATAGTCATATTGCTTACCACCAACATCTTATTTTGATTCGGCGGTATTGTGGGATGAAGCGGCCCAGACCAACCTTACATGTCCACGCACATGAGACCAGTTCCACCGACTGACATGCAAGTAGTTTTGCATAAAGGTGGCTGGCGGGTGTCTGTTTCTCCTACTTTAGTTGAATCGAATTTGATTGCGGTCGGTCCTTGAAGAAGGTTAAAACAACAAACTAGTTGAATCACCATTGTGGTTTTATGCGTAGCTAAGAACGGTTCTTGCTAGAAGCCCGTAGCAGCCATGTAAAACTTGCAACAACAAAGTAGAGGACGTCTAACTTATTTTTGCAGGGCATGTTGTGATGTGATATGGTCAAGATATGATGTGATATATGTTGGTGTATGAGATGATCATGTTTTGTAATATCGACAATCGGCAGGAGCCTTAGGGTTGTCTCTTTATTGTATGAAGTGCAAGCGCCATGTAATTGCTTACTTTATCACTATGCGTTAGCGATAGTTACAGAGGCAATAGTTGGCGCGACGACCTCGACACAACGATGCTATGATGGAGATCAAGGTGTCAAGCCTGTGATGATGGAGATCATGACAATGCTTTGGAGATGGAGATCAAAAGCACAAGATGATGGCCATATCATGTCACATATTTTGATTGCATGTGATGTTTATCTTTTATGCATCTCATTTTGCTTAGAACGGCGGTAGTATTATAAGATGATCCCTTCACTTAATTTCAAGATAAAAGTGTTCTCCCTGAGTATGCACTGTTGCTACAGTTTGTCGTTTCGATACACCATGTGATGATCAGGTGTGATAGACTCTACATTCACATACAACGGGTGTAAGACAGTTTTGCACATGCAGAATACTTGGGTTAAACTTGACGAGCCTAGCATGTACAGACATGGTCTCGGAACACTGGAAACCGAAAGGTCGAACATGAGACGTATAGTAGATATGATCAACATAGAGATGTTCACCATTGATGACTATCCCATCTCACATGACGATTAGACATGGGTTAGTTGATTTGGATCATGTATCACTTAAATAACTTGAGGGATGTTAATTTAAGTGGGAGTTCATTAGTAATTTGATTAGTTGAACTTAAATTTATCATGTACTTAGTCTTAATAGTTTTTGCATATATATATATGTTGTAGATCAATAGCTCGCAAAATAGCTCCCCTATTTTTGATATGTTCCCAGAGAAAAATAAGTTGAAAGATGATAGTAGCAATGATGCGGACTGGGTCCATGATCTCAGGATTATCCTCATTGCTGCACAGAAGAATTATGTCCTTGATGCACCGCTAGGTGACAGACCTATTGCAGGAGCAGACACAGACGTTATGAACATTTGGCAAGCTTGATATGATGACTACTTAATAGTTTAGTGTGCCATGATTTATAGCTTAGAACCGGGACTTCAAAAATGTTTTGAACGCCACAGAGCATATGAGATGTTCCAAGAGCTGAAATTGGTATTTCAGACTCATGCCCGTGTCGGGAGGTATGAGACCTCTGACAAGTACTTTGCCTACAAGATGGAGGAGAATAGCTCAACCAGTGAGCATGTGCTCAGAATGTCTAGGTACTACAATCGCTTGAATCAAGTGGGAGTTAATCTTCCAGATAAGATAGTGATTGACAAAGTTTTCTAGCCACTATCACCAAGCTACTAGAACTTCATGATGAACTATAATATGCAAGGGATGACGAAAATGATTCCCGAGCTCTTCGCGATGCTAAAATTGGCGATGGTAGAAATCAAGAAAGAGCATCAAGTGTTGATGGTTAATAAGACCACTATTTTCAAGAAAAAGGGCAAGAGAAAGAGAGGGAACTTCAAGAAGAATGTCAAGAAAGTTGCGGCTCCATGAAGAAGCCCAAAGTTGGACCCAAGCCTGAAGCTGAGTGCCTCTACTGCAAAGGAAATGGTCACTGGAAACGGAACAACCCCAAATACTTGGAGCATAAGAAGGATGGCACAGTGAACAAAGGTATATTTGATATACATGTTATTGATGTGTACCTTACTACTATTAATAGTAGTCCCTGGGTATTTGATATTGGTTCAGTTGCTAAGATTAGTAACTCCAAACAGGAGTTGCAGAATAAATAGAGACTAGTTAAAGGCGAGGTGACGATGTGTGTTGGAAGTGATTCCAAGGTTGATACGACCACCATAGCACACTCCCTCTACCTTCGGTATTAGTGTTGAACCTAAATAAATGTTATTTGGTGTTTGCGTTGAGCATGAATGTGATTTCATCATGTTTATTGCAATACAGTTATTCATTTAAGTCAAAGAATAATTATTATTCTATTTACATGAACAAAACCTTCTATGGTCACACTACAAAAAAATACACTTCCGTGATGATATGTGTTTGTCACAGTAGGTCACGTTTTCTGTCATGCATGTACATCCATGACAATTTTATGACAGAATCAAGATTGTCATACCTGTGCTGTCGTAGAAATGTTCCATGACATTACCAAAATTATCATCACGGAAGTGTCCACTTCCATGATGATAAATCGTGCGTCATAGAAGTGCTTTCGTCAAGGGTGACCGGCACGTGGCATCCACCGTAATGGGTCACCGTTAAGATATCAAGTTCCGGTTTGGATCCAATAATCCATTAACAACCCGGACCAATGGGGATTTTCCACGTGTAAAATTATCATTGGCTGGAGGAAACATGTATCGGCTCACCTTGGGACAGATGTCATCCACTCATTGGACAGAATGCACCAATGATATGTTGACATGTGGCATGGCCCAACAGAGGCCCATTCTGTTGGGGAACGCAGTAATTTCAAAAAAATTCCTACACACACACGCAAGATTATGGTGATGCATAGCAATGAGAGGGAAGAGTGTCGTCCACGTACCCTCGAAGACCGAAAGCGGAAGCGTTAGCACAACGCGGTTGATGTAGTCGTACGTCTTCATGATCCGACCGATCCAAGTATCGAACACACGGCACCTCCGAGTTCATCACACGTTCAGCTCGATGACGTCCCACAAACTCACGATCTAGTAGAGCTTCGAGGGAGAGCTTTGTCAGCACGACGGCGTGATGACGGTGATGATGAAGCTACCGGAATAGGGCTTTGTCTAAGCACCGCTACGATATGACCGAGGTGGATTATGGTGGAGGGGGGCACCGCACACGGCTAAGGGAACAATGATCAACTTGTGTGTCCATGGGGTGCCCCCTCCCCCATATATAAAGGAGTGGAGGAGGGGGAGGGCCGGCCCTCTACTATGGCGCGCCCTGGGGAGTCATGAACCTTTCTGATGTCCGAATATAGCCTTCCAATATATCGATCTTTACGTCTCGAACATTTCGAGACTCCTCGTCATGTCCCTGATCTCATCCGGGACTCCGAACAACCTTCGGTACATCAAAACACATAAACTCATAATACCGATCGTCACCGAATGTTAAGCGTGCAGACCCTACGGGTTCGAGAACTATGTAGACATGACCGAGACTCATCTCCGGTCAATAACCAATAGTGGAACCTAGATGCTCATATTGGCTCCTACATATTCTACGAGGATCTTTATCGGTCAAACCGCATAATGGTATATGTTGTTCCCTTTGTCATCGGTATGTTACTTGCCCGAGATTCGATCGTCGGTATCTCAATACCTAGTTGAATCTCGTTACCGGCAAGTCTCTTTACTTGTTCCGTAATGCATCATCCCGCAACTAACTCATTAGTCACATTGCTTGCAAGGCTTATAGTGATGTGCATTATCGAGAGGGCCCAGAGATACCTCTCCGACAATCGGAGTGACAAATCCTAATCTCAATCTATGCCAACTCAACAAGTACCATCGGAGACACCTATAGAGCACCTTTATAATCACCTAGTTACGTTGCGATGTTTGGTAGCACACAAAGTGTTCCTCCGGTATTCAGGAGTTGCATAATCTCATAGTCAGAGGAACATGTATAAGTCATGAAGAAAGCGGTAGCAACAAACTAAACGATCATCATGCTAAGCTAACGGAATGGGTTAAGTCAATCACATCATGCTCTAATGATGTGATCCCGTTAATCAAATGACAACTCATGTCTATGGCTAGGAAACTTAACCATCTTTGATTCAACGAGCTAGTCAAGTACAGGCATACTAGTGACACTCTGTTTGTCTATGTATTCACACATGTACTAAGTTTCTGGTTAATACAATTCTAGCATGAATAATAAACTTTTATCATGATATAAGGAAATACTCCCTCCGTTCCTAAATATTTGTCTTTCTAGAGATTTCAAATGATTACCACATACGGATGTATATAGACATATTTTAGAGTGTATATTCACTCATTTTGCTCCGAATGTAGTCACTTGTTGAAACCTCTAGAAAGACAAATATTAGGAACAGAGGGAGTAAATAATAACTTTATTATTGCCTCTAGGGCATATTTCCATTAGTCTCCCACTTGCACTAGAGTCAATAATCTAGTTCATATCTTTATGTGATTAGTTCACATCTCCATGTGACTAATACCCAAAGGGTTTACTACAGTCAATAATCTAGTTCGCATCACTATGTGATTAACACTCAAAGAGTGATCATGTTTTTCTTGTGAGAGAAGTTTAGTCTACGGGTCTGCTACATTCAGATCCGTATGTATTTCGCAAATTTCTATGTCTACAATGCTCTGCACGGAGCTACTCTAGCTAATTGCTCCCACTTTCAATATGTATCCAGATCGAGACTTAGAGTCATCTAGATCGATGTAAAAAAGCTTGCATCGATGTAACTCTTTACGACGAACTCTTTTATCACCTCCATAACCGAGAAATATTTCCTTAGTTCTCTAAGGATAATTATGACTGCTGTTCAGTGATCTACTCCTAGATCACTATTATACTCCCTTGCCAGAATGATGCTAAGGTATACAATAGGACTGGTAAACAACATAGCATACTTTATAGAACCTATGAATGAGGCATAGGGAATGACTTTTCATGCTCTTTCTATTTTCTGCTGTGGTCGGGTTTTGAGTCTTTACTCAACTTCACACCTTGCAACACAGTCAAGAACTCCTTCTTTGATTGTTCCATTTTGAACTACTTCAAAATCTTGTCAAGGTATGTACTCATTGAAAAAACTTATCAAGCGTCTTGACCTATCTCTATAGATCTTGATGCTTAATGTGTAAGCAGCTTCATCGAGGTCTTTCTTTGAAAAACTCTTTTCAAACACTCCTTTATGCTTTCCAGAAAATTCTACATTATTTCTGATCAACAATATGTCATTCACATATATTTATCAGAAATTTTGTAGTGCTCCCACTCACTTTCTTGTAAATACAGGCTTCACCGCAAGTCTTTATAAAAACATATGCTTTGATCACTTTATCAAAGCATATATTCCAACTCCGAGATCCTTGCACCAGTCCATAGATGGATCACTGGAGCTTGCTCACTTTGTTAGAACCTTTAGGATCGACAAAACCTTCTGGTTGCATCATATACAACTCTTCTTTAAGAAATCCATTAAGGAATGTAGTTTTGACATCCAATTGCCAGATTTCATAAAATGCGGCAACTGCTAACATGATTCGGACAGACTTTTAAGCATCGATATGAGTGAAAAAATCTCATCGTAGTCCACACCTTGAACTTGTCGAAAATATTTTTGTGACAATTCAAGCTTTGTAGATAGTAACACTACTATCAATGTCTGTCTTCCTCTTGAACATCCATTTATTCTTAATGACTCACTGATCATCGGGCAAGTCAATCAAAGTCCATACTTTGTTCTCATACATGGATCCCATATCAGATTTCATGGCCTCAAGCCATTTCACGGAATCTGGGCTCATCATCGCTTCCTCATAGTTCGTAGGTTCGTCATGGTCAAGTAACATGACATCCAGAACAGGATTACCATACCACTCTGGTGCGGATCTCACTCTGGTTGACCTACGAGGTTCGGTAGTAACTTGATCTGAAGTTACATGATCAACATCATTAGCTTCCTCACTAATTGGTGTAGGAGTCACAGGAACAGATTTTTGTGATGTACTACTTTCCAATAAGGGAGCAGGTACATTTACCTCATCAAGTTCTACTTTCCTCCCACTCACTTCTTTCAAGAGAAACTCCTTCTCTAGAAAGGATCCATTCTTAGGAATGAATGTCTTGCCTTCGGATCTGTGATAGAAGGTGTACCCAACTATCTCCTTTGGGTATCCTATGAAGACACATTTCTCCGATTTGGGTTTGATCTTATCAGGATGAAACTTTTTCACATAAGCATCGCAACCCCAAACTTTAAGAAATGACAACTTTGGTTTCTTACCAAACCACAGTTCATATGGCGTCATCTCAACGGATTTAGATGGTTCCATATTTAACATGAATGCAGCTGTGTGTAATGCATAACCCCAAAACAATAGTGGTAAATCGGTAAGAGACATCATAGATCGCACCATATCCAATAAAGTACGATTACGACGTTCGGACACACCATTACGCTGTGGTGTTCCAGGTGGCGTGAGTTTGTGAAACTATTCCACATTGTTTTAAATGAAGACCAAACTCGTAACTCAAATATTTGTCTTCGCGATCAGATTGTAGAAAGTTTATTTTCTTGCTACGATGATTTTCCACTTCACTCTGAAATTCTTTGAACTTTTCAAATGTTTCAGACTTATGTTTCATCAAGTAGATATACCCATATCTTCTCAAATCATCTGTGAAGGTCAGAAAATAACGATACCTGCCGCGAGCCTCAACACTCATTGGACTGCATACATCAGTATGTATTATTTTGAACAAGTCTGTTGCTCGCTCCATTGTTCCGGAGAACGGAGTCTTAGTCATCTTGCCGATGAGGCATGGTTCGCAAGCATCAACTGATTCATAATCAAGTGATTCCAAAAGCCAATCTGCATGGATTTTCTTCATGCTCTTTACACCAATATGACCTAAACAGTAGTGCCACAAATAAATCGCACTATTATTATTAACTTTGCATCTTTTGGCTTCAATATTATGAATATGTGTATCACTACGATCGAGATTCAACAAACCATTCATCTTGGGTGTATGACCATTGAAGGTTTTATTCATGTAAACAGAACAACAATTATTCTCTGACTTTAAATGAATAACCGTATTGCAATAATCATGATCAAATCATATTCATGCTTAACACAAAAACCAAATAAAATTTATTTACGTTCAACACTAATCTCAAAAGTATAGGGAGTGTGCGATGATGATCATATCAATCTTGGAACCACTTCCAACACACATCGTCACTTCGCCCTTAACTAGTCTCTGTTCATTCTACAACTCCCATTTCGAGTTACTAATCTTAGCAATTGAACTAGTATCAAATACTAAGGGGTTGCTATAAACACTAGTAAAGTACACATCAATAACATGTATATCAAATATACCTTTGCTCACTTTGCCATCCTTCTTATCCGCCAAATACTTGTGGCAGTTCTGCTTCCAATGACCCGTCCCTTTGCAGTAGAAGCACTTAGTCTCAGGCTTAGGTCTAGACTTGGGCTTCTTCACTTGAGCAGCAACTTGCTTGCCGTTCTTCTTAAAGTTCCCCTTCTTCCCTTTGCCTTTTTCTTGAAACTAGTGGTCTTGTCAACCATCAACACTTGATGCTTTTCTTGATTTCTACCTTCGTCGATTTCAGCATCACGAAGAGCTTGGGAATCGTTTCCGTTATCCCTTGCATATTATAGTTCATCACGAAGTTCTAGTAACTTGGTGATAGTGACTAGAGAACTCTGTCAATCACTATCTTATCTGGAACATTAACTCCCACTTGATTCAAGTGATTGTAGTGCTCAGACATTCTGAGCACATGCTCACTTGTTGAGCTATTCTCCTCCATCTTGTAGGCAAAAAACTTTGTCAGAGGTCTCATACCTCTTGACTCGGGCATGAGTCTGAAATACAAATTGCAGCTCTTGGAACATCTTATATGCTCCGTGGCATTCAAAATGTTTTTGAAGTCCCGGTTCTAAGCCGGAAAGCATGGTGCACTAAACTATCAAGTAGTCATCATAGCGAGCTCGCCAAACGTTCATAACGTCTGCATCTGCTCCTGCAATCGGTCTGTCACCTAGCGGTGCATCAAGGACATAATTCTTCTGTGCAGCAATGAGGATAATCCTCAGATCACGGATCCAATCCGCATCATTGCTACTAACATCTTTCAACTTAGTTTTTCTCTAGGAACATATCAAAATAAACGGGGAGCTACATCGCGAGCTATTGATCTACAACCACTACAAAAAAGACACATCCATGACATTTTGGGCCGAACGGATTTTTTTTGTCATACATATGACACTTCTATGACGATAATTGTGACAAAACCCGGTATCATCATAGATGTGGTGGGATCCTACTTCTGTGACAAAAAATCATGACAGAAAATGGGCTTTTCGTCCTGGGCAGGCCTGAGACGCAGCTGCATGACATTCTTTGGGCCGTCCATGATGGAAAAAACCGTGGTAGAAGCGAGGGCGAGGAAAATTTCGGGGAGTTCCCAGTTACGGTGGGAGGTCGGGGCCGAGCGATGCACGTTTCTCTCGTACACGTACGCGCGTGTATGCGAGGCGTTGGCTCTAACTGAACCCGAGCGATTGCACTGTAGGCTACACTCTACTGAACCCGAGCGATCGATCGATGGCTGTTAACTGAACCCGATCGAGCGATTCCTTCGCTACTGCTGCTAACT